>NC_091994.1:25089121-25179453 GCF_044704955.1 Pristiophorus japonicus
GATGGCGAGGGGAATAGATAGGCGTTTCTGCGGACGCAACCAAGACTCCAGGATGGTATGTTGCCTCCCTGGTGCAAGGGTCAAGGATGTCTCGGAGAGGGTGCAGGACATTCTGAAATGGGAGGGAGAACAGCCAGTTGTCGTGGTGCACATTGGTACCAACGACATAGGTAAAAAAAGGGATGAGGTCCTACGAAAAGAATTTAAGGAGCTAGGAGCTAAATTAAAAAGTAGGACCTCAAAAGTAGTAATCTCGGGATTGCTACCAGTGCCACGTGCTAGTCAGAGTAGGAATCGCAGGATAGCGCAGATGAATACATGGCTTGAGCAGTGGTGCAGCAGGGAGGGATTCAAATTCTTGGGGCATTGGAATCGGTTCTGGGGGAGGTGGGACCAGTACAAACCGGACGGTCTGCACCTGGGCAGGTCCGGAACCAATGTCCTAGGGGGAGTGTTTGCTAGTGCTGTTGGGGAGGAGTTAAACTAATATTGCAGGGGGATGGGAACCTATACAGGGAGACAGAGGGAGACAAAAAGGAGGCAAAAGCAAAAAACAGAAAGGAGATGAGGAAAAGTGGAGGGCAGAGAAACCCAAAGCAAAGAACAAAAAGGGCCACTGTACAACAAAATTCTAGAAGGACAAAGGGTGTTAAAAAAGCAAGCCTGAAGGCTTTGTGTCTTAATGCAAGGAGTATCCGCAATAAGGTGGATGAATTAACTGTGCAAATAGATGTTAACAAATATGATGTGATTGGGATTACGGAGACGTGGCTCCAGGATGATCAGAGCTGGGAACTCAACATCCAGGGGTATTCAACATTCAGGAAGGATAGAATAAAAGGAAAAGGAGGTGGGGTAGCATTGCTGGTTAAAGAGGAGATTAATGCAATAGTTAGGAAGGACATTAGCTTGGATGATGTGGAATCTATATGGGTAGAGCTGCAGAACACTAAAGGGCAAAAATCGTTAGTGGGAGTTGTGTACAGACCTCCAAACAGTAGTAGTGATGTTGGAGAGGGCATCAAACAGGAAATTAGGAGTGCATGCAATAAAGGTGCAGCAGTTATAATGGGTGACTTTAATATGCACATAGATTGGGCTAGCCAAACTGGAAGCAATACGGTGGAGGAGGATTTCCTGGAATGCATAAGGGATGGTTTTCTAGACCAATATGTCGAGGAACCAACTAGGGGGGAGGCCATCTTAGACTGGGTGTTGTGTAATGAGAGAGGATTAATTAGCAATCTCATTGTGCGAGGCCCCTTGGGGAAGAGTGACCATAATATGGTGGAATTCTGCATTAGGATGGAGAATGAAACAGTTAATTCAGAGACCATGGTCCAGAACTTAAAGAAGGGTAACTTTGAAGGTATGAGGCATGAATTGGCTAAGATAGATTGGCTAATGATACTTAAGGGGTTGACTGTGGATGGGCAATGGCAGACATTTAGAGACCGCATGGATGAATTACAACAATTGTACATTCCTGTCTGGCGTAAAAATAAAAAAGGGAAGGTGGCTCAACCGTGGCTATCTAGGGAAATCAGCGATAGTATTAAAGCCAAGGAAATGGCATACAAATTGGCCAGAAATAGCAGCGAACCTGGGGACTGGGAGAAATTTAGAACTCAGCAGAGGAGTACAAAGGGTTTGATTAGGGCAGGGAAAATGGAGTACGAGAAGAAGCTTGCAGGGAACATTAAGGCGGATTGCAAAAGTTTCTATAGGTATGTAAAGAGAAAAAGGTTAGTAAAGACAAACGTAGGTCCCCTGCAGTCAGAATCAGGGGAAGTCATAACGGGGAACAAAGAAATGGCAGACCAATTGAACAAGTACTTTGGTTCAGTATTCACTAAGGAGGACACAAACAACCTTCCAGATATAAAAGTGGTCAGAGGGTCTATTAAGGAGGAGGAACTGAGGGAAATCTTTATTAGTCGGGAAATTGTGTTGGGGAAATTGATGGGATTGAAGGCCGATAAATCCCCAGGGCCTGATGGACTGCATCCCAGAGTACTTAAGGAGGTGGCCTTGGAAATAGCGGATGCATTGACAGTCATTTTCCAACATTCCATTGACTTTGGATCAGTTCCTATCGAGTGGAGGGTAGCCAATGTAACCCCACTTTTTAAAAAAGGAGGGAGAGAGAAAGCAGGGAATTATAGACCGGTCAGCCTGACCTCAGTAGTGGGTAAAATGATGGAATCAATTATTAAGGATGTCATAGCAGCGCATTTAGAAAATGGTGACATGATAGGTCCAAGTCAGCATGGATTTGTGAAAGGGAGATCATGCTTGACAAATCTTCTGGAATTTTTTGAGGATGTTTCCAATAAAGTGGACAAAGGAGTACCAGTTGATGTGGTATATTTGGACTTTCAGAAGGCTTTCGACAAGGTCCCACACAGGAGATTAATGTGCAAAATTAAAGCACATGGGATAGGGGGTAGTGTGCTGACGTGGATTGAGAACTGGTTGTCAGACAGGAAGCAAAGAGTAGGAGTAAATGGGTACTTTTCGGAATGGCAGGCAGTGACTAGTGGGGTACCGCAGGGTTCTGTGCTGGGGCCCCAGCTGTTTACATTGTACATTAATGATTTAGACGAGGGGATTAAATGTAGTATCTCCAAATTTGCGGATGACACTAAGTTGGGTGGCAGTGTGAGCTGCGAGGAGGATGCTATGAGGCTACAGAGTGACTTGGATAGGTTAGGTGAGTGGGCAAATGCGTGGCAGATGAAGTATAATGTGGATAAATGTGAGGTTATCCACTTTGGTGGTAAAAACAGAGAGACAGACTATTATCTGAATGGTGACAGATTAGGAAAAGGGCAGGTGCAAAGAGACCTGGGTGTCATGGTACATCAGTCATTGAAGGTTGGCATGCAGGTACAGCAGGCGGTTAAGAAAGCAAATGGCATGTTGGCCTTCATAGCGAGGGGATTTGAGTACAGGGGGAGGGAGGTGTTGCTACAGTTGTACAGGGCCTTGGTGAGGCCACACCTGGAGTATTGTGTACAGTTTTGGTCTCCTAACTTGAGGAAGGACATTCTTGCTATTGAGGGAGTGCAGCGAAGGTTCACCAGACTGATTCCCGGGATGGCGGGACTGACATATCAAGAAAGACTGGATCAACTGGGCTTGTATTCACTGGAGTTCAGAAGAGTGAGAGGGGACCTCATAGAAACGTTTAAAATTCTGACGGGTTTGGACAGGTTGGATGCAGGAAGAATGTTCCCAATGTTAGGGAAGTCCAGAACCAGGGGTCACAGTCTAAGGATAAGGGGTAAGCCATTTAGGACCGAGATAAGGAGAAACTTCTTCACCCAGAGAGTGGTGAACCTGTGGAATTCTCTACCACAGAAAGTAGTTGAGGCCAATTCACTAAATATATTCAAAAGGGAGTTAGATGAAGTCCTTACTCCTCGGGGGATCAAGGGGTATGGCGTGAAAGCAGGAAGTGGGTACTGAAGTTTCATGTTCAGCCATGAACTCATTGAATGGCGGTGCAGGCTAGAAGGGCTGAATGGCCTGCTCCTGCACCTATTTTCTATGTTTCTATGTTTCTATCCCTTTTCTTTAATGCACACAGTTCCTGAAATGGATCACCAGGTCAGAAAACATCAAAAGTCAATATGTCTACATCTATATAAAACATATGACTAATTTCTGGCCAGTAGTCAGTGGACAGGGAAAGGAGGCAAGGCTGTGATGTCTGAATCTATGCTGCTTATGAACAAAGCAGCTTTATTTCTTCAGGGTTTGGAACATTCCTTCTATTTCCTCCATTCTCCCAAGCAGCTCCTGCATCAGGAGATCTGTTGCCCAGACTTCTCCCACTGCTGCTCATGAACTGTTTGCACATTTAAGGGCTCAAGTTTCCCCAAAGCATTTTTTTGGCGTACTTGAAGAGTTACGCCCGATTTTTGGGGCCAAGTACACCAAAACAAAAGTGTTGTAAGTTTTGCTGTTGGATCTCTTCATTTTGGCGTGGCCTAACCCGTAGTCAAGAGTCAGGCGTGCCTTGTGCACCACGACTGATTCGGTGCTCAGGTTTTAGGCCCCATATTAACGGCCAAGTAATCTGCGGCAAAAAGATCGGGCTGCCATGGTAACCAGGGACACAATGCGAGCTGAGGCTGCAAAGTGAAGCATACAGCCAGCTCCCAACACATTCAAAGAATTGAAAAACACATAGCAGCAACTTACCTCCAACCCCGCCTGAAGGCTTTCCGGTCCGGTCCGATTCTTGGTCACCAGTTCAGGTCTCTCTCTCTCTCTTGGCTGAAAAAAAAAACGGACTTAAAAAATTCGTAACTAACTGATGCAAATTGATTGGGGAAACTGGGGATTTTTAAGTTAGGTCAGAAAAAGCAGCCTGCTCCAAAAAAAACGGGGCAAACACTGGGGAAAATTGAGCCCTATATGGCTTGCCTTTTGCTCTGATTTTCTATTCCTTACTCCAGTAATGTGACCAGCTTTCATTCAGTGTCTCCACTTAGTGCCTCCCTAAACAGCCTGCCTTAAATTGAGAATTTGGCATGGTGGAAAATCCCAAGCATTAATCTGTGCATCAGTGCAACAGTGCCGTTTGGTAACCCAGGCCTTTAAAGTGGGATTAGCAACCCCCCTAGGTAGTGCAGTGAGTAAATATATGGTATAGAGTCAAATGAGCAGGCTTGATCTATGGTTTGTGCTGATTTACCTGATCTCACTTGAGGTGAGATGCGGATCTATAATTGTACTCAGGAAGCAAGGGCTATTATGGGCAAGACATGGTTCCCATCCTGATTGCTGTCAAGTGACCCCCCTCCCAGAAAGTGCACATTGGTAGACATTGGTTAAAGAAAGTTGCCGTTCCTTGTTGAACTGTGCCCATACATGACCCAGCATCTTTAGGCGAAGAAGCGAGAAAATAGCAAAAGGAATTGGGATTCGTTTTAGTAGCTGTGACATGTTTCCTTACATGTTACAGTTAGCAGAAATACTGAGTTTGCTCAACAGTGTATGAGTACTGACCCTCATCTAAAGGCTAGTAACAAGAACAGTGCTTGCCATCATTCTTTGGTATTTCCATCTTCTTCTCAGCAGCATTAAATACAGGAAAATTAGCCCAAAGCCTGGAATGGATGTCCTTGATCTTTGGTGCATCAAAGTTTTCAAAGCAGGTCCTGTTGAGGGCATACAGTAGACAAAGATACTGATGGGCAGAATACATGCTTAAAGAACATAGAAATTTCCAGCGCAGAAGGAGGCCATTTCAGCCCATCGTGTCTGCCCCGGCCGACAAAGAGTCGCATGGCCCTTGATCAGCAGCCCTGAAGGTTACATATAAACCTATGAACAATGGCGGAAAGGTAAAGAGCACACAGCCCAACCAGTCCACCCCACACAACTGCGACACCCCTTACACTGAAACATTCTACACTCCCCCCTCACCCCCCCACCAACCGAAGCCAAGTGATTGCCTGGGAGAGGCAAACAAAATCCTCTGAAATCATTACTATCTCAACTCTGAACCTTGAGCATGAAGGAGGCTATGAGTTATTACACTAGAATAATTAATTCAATGGAAAAAAACAAGCTAGATGTGAGTCAAAAAAACATTTTCAAATAACAAGCAAAACGGATCTAAGACTGGATTTTGCTCTGAGAATCTGCCCATTTTCAGAAGAAATCAATACTTCCCCCGCCCCCCCAAAAATTGCCGCAAGCATTTTCCTCTGCCTCCATGGCTACCACATGTAAATGATGGTGACGGGCTTGGCTTAGTGCAGCAACTGATTTAAATCCCCGACCACCTCTGACCGCACTTCTATAAGGAACACCATAGCGGAAAAGGTGTTGAGGCATGCCTGAGGTGTTGCAGAGCAGAAGATCACAAGAGACTTGGAGCAAGCTGCAAGTCAGTTTTTTAAGAGTTTATTTATTAAAGTTTTTTGTAAAGTTTCTTTCGAGGTGCATGGGTGAGAAGAAGAGGCCCATGATGTGGGCCAAGAGTGTGAGATGGGACTCCATGCTGCTACCACAGTGGTGTACATGGGCACAACATGGATGATGTGCCCAGGTGGGGAGGTGTTGGTGAGGAGAAGAATTCACTGGCTATAAGCTTGGATTCTATGTACTAAGATGCCAATAGATTCATCGACATTGACCTGGTGGATGGTGAAGATTGTGTTTGTGTGGGAACAAATGTTCTGATGAGCGACACATGATAGCCAGAAGCATTGGAAAAGGGAGTAATGGAAGTAGAAAGTGCAATGGAGGAGAAGTTAGAGAGGTTATTTGCATGGTATGGGGTAGGTCAGATGGTCACCTAGAATGGAGGTATTGCAGTTGCTATTCCAGAATATCCAGCGACTGGTGGCATGATAGATGTTGTGTAGGATAGCAAGGGTTGAGAAGAAATAGGCTCACAAAAAGACCAAAGCATGCACTGTTGCCAAGAGAGAATTTGGGAACTGAAAGTAGCATGCTTCCGAAAGAAAAGAGGCGTGGGGAGTAAGAAAGTGTATGGATATTTGGAAAGATAGGCAGGAGGGGGTAGGAGAGGAAAAGAGAGTTGAGCAGAGCTGGGAGATAGCCAGGGAGATAACAGAGGGCAAGAGGAGCCCAGGTACAAGGTGGCAATCAAAATACGCAGAAGAGAGGACACAGAAACTTTAAATGACATGGACAGATGTTAGAGAGTCTTGCGAGAGCAAAGAATGGAGGTCGCCAGTCCAACCGTCAAGAAATAAAAACAGACAATGCTGGAAACTCTCAACAGGTCAGGCAGCATCTGTGGAGAGAGGAAGGTAGGGTTAAGTTTCAGGGTGATGACCCGTCCATCACAACCAGTAGTCAAGAGTCAGGCTTGCTTTGTGCACCAAGATGATTCGGTGATCAGGTTTCAGGGCCCAGATTAACGGCCAAGTGATGGGGACTTCTGGTGAAACCTGGACACAACCACAAGCGCACGTTTGTGGTGGCGGCTATCAGTTTACTGTTTGCAAAGTACCTATCCTCCGGAGCGACCAGCCTGGCCAGTGTGAAGCAGTGAAGCCCTCCCTGAATAGCTATTTTGACAGGTATTTGAGTATTTGAGTGATAGCTCGCAATAAAAGCATCTTCCTGACAGTGGAAGGCAGAACAAGAGAAACAGCAGAAAGGGCGAAAGAAAAGAGTGAAAACAGGAATTTCCTGCCGCATTGACATTATTGTAGAAATAAAAAATATGGGGCAGGGAAGTGGAACTGAGTCCATGATCAGATCAGCCATGATATTATTAAATGGCGGAGCAGGCTCGAGGGGCCAAATGGCCTACTCCTCCTCCTATTTCTTATAAGAACATAAGAAATAGGAGAAGGAGTAGGCCAAAAGGCGCCTCGAGCCTGCTCCGCCATTCAATAAGATCATGGCTGATCTGATCATGGAATCAGCTCCACTTCCCCGCCCGCTCCCCATAACCCCTTATCCCCTTATTGTTTAAGAAACTGTCTATTTCTGTCTTAAATGTATTCAATGTCCCAGCTTCCACAGCTCTCTGGGGCAGCGAATTCCACAGATTTACAACCCTCTGAGAGAAGAAATTTCTCCTCAGCTCAGTATTAAATAGGCGGTCCCTTATTCTAAGATCATGCCCTCTAGTTCTAGTCTCCCCCATCAGTGGAAACATTCTCTCTGCATCCACCTTGTCAAGCCCCCTCATAATCTTATACGTTTTGATAAGATCACTTTTCATTCTTCAGAATTCCAATGAGCAGAGGCCCAACCTACTCAACCTTTACTCATAAGTCAACCCCCTCATCTCCGGAATCAACCTTGTGAACCTTCTCTGAACTGCCTCCAAAGCAAGTATATCCTTTCTTAAATATGGAAACCAAAACTGCACGCAGTGGTCCATGTGTGGCCTCACCAATACCCTATATAGCTGTAGCAAGACTTCCCTGCTTTTATACTCCAACCCCTTTTCCATAAAAGGTCAAGATTCCACTGGCCTTCCTGATCAGTTGCTGTACCTGCATACTATCCTTTTGTGTTTCATGCACAAGTACCCCGAGGTCCCGCTGTACTGCAGCACTTTGCAATCTTTCTCCATTTAAATAATAACTTGCTCTTTGATTTTTTTTCTGCCAAACTGCATGACCTCACACTTTCCAACATTATACTCCAACTGCCAAATTTTTGCCCACTCCCTTAGCCTGTCTATGTCCTTTTGCAGATTTTTTGTGACCTCCTCACACATTGCTTTTCCTCCCATCTTTGTATCATCAGCAAACGTGGCTACGTTGCACTCAGTCCCTTCATCCAAGTCGTTCAAATAGATTATAAACAGTTGGGTCCCAGCACTGATCCCTGCGGCACCCCACTAGTTACTGGTTGCCAACCAGAGAATGAACCATTTATCCCGACTCTCTGGTTTCTGTTCTTCCTATGTTCTTAAGTTGCTTTTGACAGGATTTTAATTTACAACTGTGTGGGGACCATCAGTGAATAGCAATCATGTTTGATGTAAACCATTAAAAGCTGCTGCTGATGGATTTTACTGTATTCCACAGCCTTTTGTGGTATATCTATGCTGTACTTCGAAAGCCACAATGGACACTGAAGAGTTATTAATCTGAAGCTAGTCATACCTTACTATGAGCAGAGGTGTCCACAATTTCAAATGTTACCATTAGGCATTTTGCTCTTTGATTTCCAAAGTTCAACATCTTCTTGTTTGTAACTCCGACTCACACATGCCTGACTCCAACAAATCCTCAGGGCTCAAACTTCATTACAAATTTGGAACAAAGTCCTACGTGCCGAAATTGATCAACTTACCGCCCATTGCCACCGACATTCCTCTGCTCGAACCGCACAGTGCCACTTTCAACGTGGCCTGGAGCGGGCAGGAGGGGAGAGCTGCCGGGAAGCGCCCGCAAACGTCAGCGAACGGCCGATGCGCGTAAGTCGACTCCCGCCCGCCGAGATACCAGATTGGTGCGGGCGGGAGTCGGCAGCAGGACTGCGTGGAGGCTGCTCTGTCCTCAACAGTAATTGTCAAGATCCTGTAATAAAGGTAAGTGGAATGTTTTTAAATTATTTCTTTACAGGCACTTACTTGGATAGGGTCCCCTGAAGGTCCTCAGATATTTTTTTCTGGTGATGATTTTTATTTCCAGGTCTTCGACCCTCCGTGGGCCCCGACTCCATCCTCGGCGGCACTTGGGCGGCAAGTGCCTCTGCCGCCGAGGATGAGAGCTCCCGCCTGCTGCTGCCCAGATTGGCGGTGTACGTCGTGCATTTGCCGTCCGCCGACCTTCGAGGGACCTCGGCGATGAAAACCCCGCTGATAGTACCGTTCGGTACCTCAGCCGCCATCGGTGACACTTCGGGCGGCACTTGGGCGGGCAGAGGCCTTGACCAAATTCAGCCCCCTAATGTGTAATCTGTCAATAGCTGGGAACTCACTGTTTCTGGGGTAGCATATAAAGGCTTCCAGCAGATGCTTATGAATTTTGAGACAAAAATAGTTACGAAACACTTGCTAAGAGCTATGTGAGTGAGAATGACACAATGAAGTGTCAGAACACTGAGGTAGAGTTCCGCTGGAAGAATTGGGGTACAGGAGGGTTGCCTTGTTATGTTCTTCAGAACACCCTCTGCACTGGAGAGAGGACCAGAGTGCTTGGAGAGAGATGGTATTCTACTTCAGTGTTGTGTTAACCATCCAAAGGACCTGGCTCAAATTGAGGAAAGGTTGATGACATTTTCCAGTGTCAGGACACCCATGATTATGGTAGCATAGTGGTTATGTTACTGGAGTAGTAATCAGAGGCCTGGAACAATAACCCAGAGATATAAATTCAAATCCCACCATGGCATCTGGGGAATTTAAATTCAGTTAAATAAATCCAGAATAATAAAACAAGTATCAGTCATGGTGACCATGGCCCCAATTTTGGCTGAGGCCATTTTTCGGCGCACTTACTGGAGTTGCGCCGCTTATCTACATTCTGAGGTGCGCCGAAAAATTTTGTTGCCTCTTTGGCCGCTGCCCGGTCTCTTCACTGCAGTCGCACAGCTTGGCCAGTCGAGTCGGCAGTGGAGCCAGCGTTCTGCGCTGGAAATTGTGCCGGGACGCTGCACGTGCGCAGTGGTGATGTCCGCGCATAAGCCGTAGCGCTGAGAGTTGGCGGTCAGCCATTTTTAAAGAGCTAGCTAGCTGCTTGTGTTTTGGTGCCAGAAGGAGTGCTGGGGTAGGAAATTAATGGCTGAATTCAAGAAGTAGTGCTCTGTTTGATAAAATCAGTACTGCATGCCAGCAGAAGTGCCAGAAGGAGTGCTGTATTTGTAAAAATCACGGCTGCATGCAAAATAAGGACTGTGTGTTTGGAAAAATCACTGTGTGTCGACAAGCGTTGGAAAAGTGCTGTGAGTGTCTCAGAGCAGCTGCAGCAATACAGCAATGCAGCAACGTGGACCAAGAACAAAGAATTTCTTGCATGACGAAGTGGAGATACTAGTTAATGTCATTGAGAACAGATGGCAGGAGCTGGATACCAGATGGCTTTGAGTGCGGAGAGCATTGATCTTACCCGATCACTCCTGGACACCATCAGTGGGGTGAGTGATGAGGTAGCAGGACTGTTGGGAGAAGTAACAGCAATGGCACGGGAAATGGGAATCATAGAAACATAGAAAATAGGTGCAGGAGTAGGCCATTCGGCCCTTCGAGCCTGCACCACCATTCGATAAGATCATGGCTGATCATTCACCTCAGTACCCCTTTCCTGCTTTCTCTCCATACCCCTTGATCCCTTTAGCCATAAGAGCCACTTCTAACTCCCTCTTGAATATATCCAATGAACTGGCATCAACAACTCTCTGCAGTAGGGAATTCCACAAGTTGACAACTCTCTGAGTGAAGAAGTTTCTCCTCATCTCAGTCCTAAATGGCTTACCCCTTATTCTTGTGTCCAGGAACATCAGTGAGGGAATAGTGTCCATAAGGGAGGGAATGTCAGAGGTAGTGGGAAGGACGACACTGGCAATGATACAGGCCATCAGGGTGGGAATGTTTCAATCTGCTGAGACACTGTCAGGGTGCATGAGGGAGGGTATGTGTGAATTAGCTGCTGCAATAAGGGAACACACCCAGACCATGCGCCCATTGACAGAATCAACTGCCACTCCCACTGCAATCCCCTCACCAGCCTCTGAAGAGACCCAAGCCGGGCCCTCCACATTAACACCTGATACCCCCCCACCACCCCACCCATCAAGAAGTGCTCAATAAACGAGATGTTAGAAGGAATAAGCTGGGTACCAAGCCCAAAAACACTGCGCCACCTCTTGCGGGCAGGGGTGGTGGAGTGTCCAAGAACCAAGTGCGGCAGGCGGTGTTAGACTAAGGGGGATGAGAGATGGGTGCCGCCTTTCTTTGCTGCTGGTGTTGTTGTTGTTATTGTTGATGTTGCTGTTGTAACTGTTTTCAAATTGAAAGTTTTTTGTAAGTTATGTAACTTTACACGTTTATAAATGATCTTAAAGTTTTTAAGTGATCTTAAGGAGTCATATTAAAGTAAAGTTTGATACAAGAACTTGTAAACTTTTGAATAAAATATATATTTTACATTAAAACTGAATTATGTTCCATTAACACAACACAACATTATGGAACAGCTCCAAAAAGTAAACATGTCCATGCGGAATAGTTGTCGCTGAGCCCTCAGGCATCAGTAAAGTGTTCACAGATGAGCTGCTGGCGCAAGGCTCGAGCAATCGTTAAAGGAGCACGATGGCCCGCCCTCCTCTGATGTCGTGCTCCAGCCTCAGGCACTTGCATGGTTTCCTCATCCTCGTCATCATCCTCCTCCACCACCTCCTCCTGCTCGTCACCTGCATCTTCCAAATCATCATCATGAGCCACTCTCACCCGCAAGTGGATCTTCTTCCACTACCAGCTGCTGCTGCCTCATGATGGCTAAGTTATGCAGCATGCAGCACACAACAGTGAACTAATCGACAATCTCAAGGGAGTACTGCAAGTAGCCTCCGGAATGGTCCAGGCATCGGAAACGCTGTTTCAAGATGCCAATGGTCCTCTCTATGATGCAGCGCATCGTAATGTGCGACATGTTGTATTGATGATCAGCTTCCGTCCGGGTTACGCATAGAGGCGTCATGAGCCAGGTGGCGAGGCCGTACCCTTTGTCTCCCAGTAGCTAGCACTGCCCTTCTGGCTGCTGCTCAAACATGTCAGATATAACGCTGTCGCGTAGGATGAACGCATCATGGGTGCTGCCAGGGTATCTTGCATCGACTGACATGATGCAATGCATGTTGTCACAGACGAGCTGCACATTAATGGAGTGGAAGCCTTTTCTATTCCTGAAATGCTCGGCATTCTCCACAGGTGCTTGCAGGGCGATGTGGGTACAATCAATGCAGCCCTGTACCTTTGGGAAGCCAGCAATCCTTGAGAACCCCACAGCCCTGTGATGGATTGCTTGGGCGGTCATTGGGAACTTGATGAAATCATTCCTCCGCGCATACAGTGCAGCCGTGACCTGGTGAATGGAGACATGTATTGCATGTTGAGAGATGGGGCACACATCTCTAGTTGTAGTTTGAAACGATCCGGAGGCATAGAATGAAAGTGCAGCTGTAACCTTCACTTCAACCGACAAAACAGTCCACCTGCCGCTTCTCGGCTGTAGGTCTGGTCTCAGCAACTCGCAAATCTCACGGATAGCTTCTCTGCAGAAACGCAGCCTTCTGACACATTCTGCATCACTCAGGTGCAGGTACGAATGCCTGACTCAAAATTTCCGACGTGGGTAAGGCCTCCTGCCCAGCAACCTATGGGCTCTGATGTTCCTGATGTGATGAGCTGTAATCATTTGTCTCCTATGTAGCACAATGAGGCAGAATGTTTGCAAAAGGTCAGTATTGCCCCCATACTTAAAGTTAAACTTTCAAAGAAGGTCAAAACGGCAGGAAAGCAGCCAGCACAGGTTTACAGTTTTCTCTCTCTCTCTCTCTCTCTCTCCCCAAGGTCTGTATGGATGGACCACACCCAAAGGTCTTTTATCCTCTCCTCTCTCCCTCCCCCCCGTGGTCTTGTGATCTCTATCTCCCTCCTCCTCCCCCCCCTTGAGTCTTGTGACCTCTCTCTCCTCTCTCCTCCCCCCCTTGAGTCTTCTGACCACTCTCCCTCCCATGCCCCGCCCCCCCCAGCCTCTCCGTTGAATTGCAACCTCTCCCTCTCTGTGGCCCCCAATGCTTGCCAGCTCCCTTCCTCCCTCCCCCCTCCCCTGTCCCCACCCCAGGCTCTCCGTTCATTTGCTTGCTGCAGCCTCGCCGTTGAATCCTGATGCCGGCCAGTTCAATCGCCCCTAGCCCAGGGCTAGTGGCCTCCCACACTGGCCAGCCCACTGCCTTCCCGGGCCGAGTTTGAAGATGAAGGTTGGACTTACTTCAATTTTTTATTTCTTATTGAATTCTTAGTACTTTTTGTTTGCAAGATTTGGTGGTTTGTCAGGCTTGGTGGTTTAGGTGCAGGTCCTTGCCTTCCCGCCCCTATCCCAGGCCGGATGGCCTCCGATGTACCTACCCGCGCCAATTTCTTTAACTCTCTGCAAGGGTTTTCTGAAGTGGCCACATACGCTGGCCTAAATGTAAATGGAGTAACTATTAGCTGGCCAAAGTTGCCTAAATGGGCAGAGCTGGCCTAGGTGGCTGGTAATGCACCCTTTTGAGAAAAAAAAATTAACCTAAAAAAATCGTAGCAAACTCAGTTATGCTGGTGCAAATTGATTGGGGAAAATGGGGATTTTTAAGTTACGCCAGAAAAACCAAGTTACTCCAAAAAAAAACGGAGCAACTCCTGGCCAAAATTGAGCCCCATGAAACTACCGAATTGTCGTTAAAAACCCAACTGGTTCACCAATGTTCTTTAGGGAAGGAAATCTGCCGCCCTTACCCGGTCTGGCCTATATGTGACTTCAAACCCGCAGCAACGTGGTTGGCTCTTAACTGCCCTCTGAAATTACCTAGCAAGCCACTCAGATGTACCAAACCGCTGTGACAAAGTCAGCACTGTGGAAATAATTTCACCACAAGGACTGCAACGGTTCAAGAACAGGCTCACCACCAGCTTCTGAAGGGCAATTAGAGATTAGCAATAAATATCAGCCTGTAAAATGAATAAAATAATGTATATGGGCAAAATATGTATGCCAAAAAGATACCTTGCAGTCCTTTGAAGGCTTGTTCATTCTGCAGCAAGGCACAAATTGCAGTTACTTTACCTGAAATTATTGACACACTGATATCTTACAAGGACTTCATCCAAAGAAATCGTAGCAATATTTAGCTGCCTCTGCTATTTCTTGTTAAAATCTGTGCAAATCCATTTTGTTTTAAAACCCAATGCTTAAAAGTAATTTTTTCTCAAATTCTTTCTGTTGCAAATTGGTCAGAGACCTGAAACATGACAAGCTCCAAACCACAACAATTTTCCTGCCTGGATTCAACCTGCTCAGGAAATAGATGGAAAAGGCCATTTTTCAAGGCTTCACTATGCTCACAGATGCCAAGGGGTTTGTTCCAACATAGAGCAGTAGAGTGGAGAGCATAGTGGAGTAAGCGGAGATAAGGTTGTTGCCTCACAAGGTAATGCCACGGCTAGTTCATCCAGCATCCCCCTTCCCAAGTGACAAAAGACGTGACAGAACGTTGACAACACCGTCACTGCCAACCACTGTAATATCAGACATGGTGACATAAGCTGTAAGACAATCTCATGACTCCGAGCAAGGCCATCCCAACTCAAAGGGACTCCCACTGACACTCAACTACCAACTGCCTCGTTTACTCCTGTCACTGGGGAAGCTCTTAGTCTGTCTTTTGAGTTTTACATCCTTGTCTTGGTCTCCTTCTATCATCAAGTGAAGCACTGACGTAACAAAAAAACACCGTGCACATATGGACTGATCCCTTGTAAGCCAATAAATTAGTTTTACTTTTTTATCACTTCATCCATTGTTTCATTTTGCTGGTGCTGAATAAGATGTCAGGAAATGTTTTCTTTCATCTTGTACCACTTACAGCATGAAATCCTGCCCTTGGGCCACATTCCTATTGACTTGCCAACAGCACTGAGCTCTGTAACCTGTAATTAGATAACTTGCCACTTCCTGGAGTCGAGTGAAAGTTGGGGTTGTTGGAGCCACTTTACAGATCCGCTCTTCTTTAAGGATCTTCTCTTCTGCTCTACACTTGGAAATTCTTCGCCAGTTTCTCCATGATGTTAGAACCAAATGATTGAGCTGCTTGTCTACTAACATTAATATATCCTCCATGTTGGATTCAGGAAGCCAGAAAAAATCCAACAAATAAAAATAGTCAAAAGCCAACAAAGAAAACCCATAAAAGCCAGGAGTCAAATTTTCATCTCACTGCACGGGCAGTAATCTGGCGAAGCGGATCGCCCACCTATTATAATTTTCTGAGTATAAGCTGGTGGTGCGGAATCTCACGCACTGACTCTGCCAAAATGCCCCCCAAACTTAACTGAGTGGCAGGAGGCTGCCTGATCTTCAACTGCTGGCAGCCAGCCAACTGCACATTTGTCCTGTTTCAGGCGGGCTGTAAATCATCGGGATGTAAATATGTGTTCTTGGAAAGAGGGGGTGGTGGGGGAAGGCCTGACATGCTCTAATATCCTGAGACATAACAGCCTCTTGCAGGTATGTTCTAGCCATCACCATCCAACTGGGAACTGGATCTGTGTCCCTCCTGAACTGCAGGTTGGCTGGTGTAATGGCAACGATTGTAACCTGCGAACCCTGAGAGAAAGCAGCCTGGCTGGCTGGGTCTAGAACTGGTGCCTATGTTATTCCTGACTGCCATCAAATCTGCAGTGTATACCTCGTGAGGAGGGGGAGGAACCAACTGGCCCCCAGCGAGTTGTTAATGTGCAATGCAGATTTCAATTATTCCAGCCACAGGCAAATGAGAACAATTTCCTCTGATGGTACCACAAGTCATGGCTGTAGATTCTAGAGTCATAGCTATCAGTTGGCACAAACCTTCGGAGACTGACTACAGAGCTATACATAGGTGTCATGTTCCTTGAACAGCCTTCAAGAGTATGCTGGTGTCCAAGGAAGAAAAGAGAATGCCTGATCCCCACAAATGATATTACCAAACACTTGCCCTGCCCCACCTGATAATAAAATTCACTCAATTTGATAGTTCTTCTGTAACTTGGGGTTTGGACAGTATGACAATGTGAGGGCAGTGTACAGAGGAGCGTGTATGGAGCAGGTATTGAAAGGGCACGGGGTATCCTGTGAGCATTACTAGAACCTATTAATAATCCAATAACTCTTCTTAACAGCAGACCCCAATAGTTCAGGTCATGTCTATTAATCAACCATGATCATCACTTCAGGCTACACAGAAAGTAAATGCTTCAAGTTATTGACTTTTCTTCCATGATCATTTACATTATACAGTTAAGTAAAAGTGCAAAAGTGTAAATTGTGGATAGAAACATAAAACGTACGAAAGTGGCAAGCCTGCAGTGTTGACAACACTCGCGGCGCACATCCACATCTCATGATTTTTGGATTTGTTTGAATATTTGTCATACACATTACATTTTCCAAATTCTCACATAAATTGCCAAAAGTTGCACACAGCTTGTAACGCGACCGTTACAAATGGTTGTACCCTAGACACTGCTCATCTTTTAGAAAAAATATTCACACTCAGTGGTAGCACTCTCGCCTCTGATTCGTGGATTCAATTTCCACTCCAGAGCACATAATCTTGGCTGACACTCCAGTGCAGTGCTGAGGGAGTGCTGCACT
Source organism: Pristiophorus japonicus (assembly GCF_044704955.1). Lineage (NCBI taxonomy): Eukaryota > Metazoa > Chordata > Chondrichthyes > Pristiophoridae > Pristiophorus > Pristiophorus japonicus. The sequence goes on from NC_091994.1 coordinate 25,105,972, forward strand.
GTCGGAGGTGCCGTCTTTCAGGTGAGGTGTTAAATCAAGGCCCGTCTGCCTTCTAAAGTGGACGGAAATTATCCCATGGCACTATTCGAAGAAGAGCAGAGAAGTTCTCCCCAGTGTCCTGGCCAATATTTATCCCTCAACCAACATCTCTAAAATAGATTATCTGGTCATTATAACACTGCTCTTTTTGGGAGCTTGCTGTGCACAAATTGGCTGCTGCGTTACCTACAATAAATCAGTGACAACTCTTGAAAAGTACTTCATTGGCTGCAAAGCATTTTGAGATGTCCTGAGGTGGTGAAAGGCGCAATATAAATACAAGTTTTTTCTTTCTTCTTAATTAACAAGAAACCAGCCGTGGAGCTCTGTGAATGTTGAGCTTGGGTGATTATGACTGTTTATCAGGTTTTATCATTATCGTGCAGCAGAACAGCAACTGTGGGAGTAGTTTTAAACCCTCAGAGTGGGTGGGTGGTTAAATATTTTAAAATGGGACCCCAATCCGCTCACTTCCGGTTTTAATTGAGGCGATTCGAGGGGCGGTCAACCAACCCGCTCTCAGGAGGCAGGTCAGTCACTAAATATTTTAAGGACTCTGCATGCCTCCAATTTAACTTAGCTTTTAGTTTTAATGCCTGCAGGCCGAGTTTCCCAGGCCTCGGGAAGCCAGCAGCTGAAAGGAGGCGTGAAGGGACGGATGCATCAGGTAAGTGCCTTTGCAGCACTGCTTGTGGATCAGGAGGAGCAGGAGTGCCTTCCAAGCTTTAGCCATGTGATTGGAACCCTGAGATTGCGCCCTCCCCCACCCCTGATCCATCAGCTGATAGAGCAAGTACTCACTCCTCTGTTTACCACCCTGATAAAATGGCGAGTATCAATACAGTGGTGTCAGTTTTAGTCAGCAGCATACATTGGGCCGGCGGTGGGCGAGGAGACTGCCATTGACATTACAGGCAGAGGGAGGACACACAGTGTTGGACATGTTGAGGCTGGAGACCATGCGCAGTAGGGTGTTTGCTGACCTTCCCTCCCTTTACTCTCCAACACTAGCTCACACACACAGGGGCCAAAATTCACCATCCCCGAAGGGACGGCTACCGTGGGGTTTGGGCGGCCGATCACAAAAATCAAACGGTTGCCGCGGTCGGGTGTTTTTCCCTCCCCAAATCATATTTAGCTTGGGGGGGATTTGAGCGGTGCGCACTTCCGCCCGAAACGGCGGGTGAAGCCACAGCAAAGGAAGGTTTGCAGCTGTGAGCTCAGCAGCGTGCGAGTCGCTGAAAAGCGGCCAGGACAGCAAAATTCAGCGATAAATAGGTAGTAGTTTTCCCGACAGTGCCCCCGCGAGGTTTTCCAGTCGGTGCTGGAGCTTTGCCGCGATCAGGTCCAGTTGGTAGGGAAATAGTATTTTTATGTATTAGTGTTTTTATTTCAGATTCCAGCATCCTCAGTATTTTGCTTTTGAAAGAGTTTTATTAATTGTTTTTGGCTCCATTAAACCTGCTGAGTGCTGCTCAGAAGTTTCCACAGACGTTTGTAACAACTTTCAGGTCTGACTCTTTAGTGGAGTCCTGTGGGCTGCAGAGACCGATTTCCTGGGTTCACCCTGAGGATGGGAGGAGTGTTGGGAGGGCGACACCTGGTCAGAAGCAGGGCGGCACGCAGGAGAAGGCATCGCCGTCAGCACCGTGCAGAGAGGCAACGGGCAAGGGAGGCAGCAGCCATGATTCCTTCATTCTGCACCAGACCAGTGTGCCCGACATCTTCATCGGCCAAAATCAGGATTGCGGTTGGCTGCTTGGGGACAAGGGATATCCCCTGTGGCTGCTCACTCCACTGTGGAACCCCAGGACAGCGCCAGAACATGCATGCAATGACGCTCATTGTGCCATCATCGAGCAGTGTATAGGCATCCTCAAGCAGAGGTTCCGGTGCCTGGACCGCTCTGGTGGCACCTTGCAGTACTCTCCTCAATGGGTCTCCATAATCGTCATGGTCTGCTGCATGCTGCACAACCTGGCCATCATGAGGGGACAGCCGCTGGAGGCCGAGCCAGCAAACCCACCTGAGGAGGAGGCGCAGGAGGAGGAGGAGGATCCCCGTCACCCCAGAGCGAGGAGGCGTCGACCCATCGCCACCCTGGAAGGGAGGTGCAGCTGCGTCTCACAGCTGCTTGCTTCAGATAATCTCATCCACACATGATCCTTCAGCTTCCACTTTCAATGGCCATTGCACTGAGTGCCTTAACGCAGAATTGCCCACTCCCAAATGAAACACTTGGCCAGATATATGTGCCAAAAATAAAGATTTATCAAATGATCCAAATCACTACAAAAACAGAACATAAAGAACTATAAGAATACTGTTATCATTTTGTACCCCTGTGCATCTCACGATAACACCTGTTACGCGTGACTACCCTAACACTATGCTTAACTGTCATCCGTGTGGCTGCATCTTGGGTCTGGGAAGTTGCTGTGGGTTGTTGTCTGGGACCCACAGCTGTCCTTCTAGGACGTCCTAGGACACCTCTGGACCTGGAAGGGCCGGGTGCAGACTGGCCAGCACCCTCCTGGGAGGGTACGTCCTCACATATATGGAGGTGCCTGACACCACCCCTGCAATCTCCCTCCATGCATTTTGTACTGGTGGTCTGCCAGATCTCCCCACGTCAGGAAACAGTATTCTTCTTCTATCCTCCACACCGTCCATCAGTGTCTCCAGCTCCATATCAGTGAACCTGTTGGCTCTCCTTGCACCTCTTACACCAGCCATCTTTCCAAACTCCTTCCCTGCTCAGGGTCTTGCTGCAAACTCTGACCTTTAACAAGGCCAGGGAGCAGCTGGCTTGGTAGAAGCAATTACCTGCACGCTGAATTTCTCAGTGGTGATAACGCTCAAATTAAGGCAGCCACACTGCTGAAAAATCCACTTTGGAAGGCTTCATTAGCGCTGGAACCCATTTGTTCACTTTTGGAGCTGAATATGGGGTGACCCAGCCACAAAAAGATTTTTGGCGCTAATGACCCCAAAAAGGTGCAGGGAGCACCAGTTTTCCAGCGGTACTGAATTTCGGGCCCACAGCATGGTACTCTGGGGCTGAATTACACTTCCACTAATCTGCTGCTGCTCACCCTTGCCATTTTGATCTAATCCTTGTCCTTTTTCTAGGTTCTTCTGACGCCTTGGGATCTGCAGCTGTGCAGATGGAGTTGTAGACTCCTGACGCTGCAGCCTCACTCGCTCACGCCTTCTCGAGCACCAGCACGGAGATCAGCTCCGTCTGCATGCAGGAGCCTCTAGTACCAGCAATAGCATCGCTCAGGGATGATCATACTGTAACCACGTGGGCACACGGATCCATTATCTCCTCACTTTAAGAGACTGAATGAATGGAGTCCTTCAGTCGAATCGCAGATCAGTTGCAGTGCTGAGCGGCAGTGTGATAGCAGGGGCAGTCATGCAATGGGAGTGGAATAAGTTGCCGTCTCTCAGGATGACAGCACTTCTGGACCCACATGGCCCCCTCAACCAATGCCAGAAAGCCAGCTTGGCCAGACTGCACAAGCTCCCAGAGGTTATTGCCCACAAGCACCTCAGGAGCGCGCGTCTGAGCCACAGCAGACTTCCATCTCCTATGCTGAAGCTACCGGGACAGCTCTTCGTACCAGCATTATTGTAGTTAAGAGAGCACTGAAAACACGCACTATAGGCTAACACCTGGGTGTAGTTATTTTGATGTCATTTGTGTAAGCTAGAAACATTAGTAACCGTTTTAAAATCTTTGCATGCAGAAGTTCCTGAACTAGTTATTGACTCTGTAATGTCATATGGCATATATACCGATGTTGGTCTTTGGGCAGCAGTAGTTTAGTGGAGGGTGGAAGGAAGGTGCAAGGGCTGGGACAGATGTTGGACATGATTGTTAATGTGTGGGGGAAGGCAGGGTTGTTCAGCTAAGCACCTCCCAATGAGTTGCTGCCAAAGGTCTCTGGCTGCAGGCTAATATTGGTGCCCTCCTGCTGCTTTGTCTTCCGCAATGTCATCTGTGTCATCATTATCATCTGGTTGAAGGTCCTCATCCAATGATGGCCCCATGTAGTGTCCTCCTTGGAGAGCAAAGTTGAGCAGCATACAGAAATCCGCAACACTACGAAATACTCTCTGGGCTGTATTGAAGGAAGTCACCATATTTGTCCATGCAGCATAATAAGAACATAAAAATAGGAGCAGGAGTAGGCCGTATGGTCATTCAAGCCTACACCGCCATTCAATAAGATCATGGCTGATTTTTGACCTCAACTCCTTATCCCTCGATTCCCTTAGAGTCCAAATATCTATCGATCTCAACTTTGAATATACTCAACAACTGAGCATCCACAGCCCGCTGGAGTAGAGAATGCCAAAGATTCACAATCCGCTGAGTGAAGAAATTTCTCCTCATCTCAGTCCTAAATGGGGGCTTCCTTTTCCAGACCTAGCTGATAGAACTGAGTGTTAATTTATTGTGATCCTTCCTGAGGTACGGTGATCAAGCGTTGCATTAGCACTGCAATAGTCTGCTTCAGGAGATCTCTAGTCAAGCCTTGGATCTGGTTGTATAGCTGGCAAGCATGGGTTCCTGAGAGAACCACAAAACAAGTGTTCGGGGAGAGCCCTTGTACTCAAGTAGCCAGCCTCTTACTTGCTGTGCGAGGATTGGTGCAATATGAAAACTTCATGGCAGCTACTAGGACATGGTGTGATTGCACACCAGCTGCACATTAAGGAAATGGAGGCCCCTGCAGTTCTTAAAGGCAATGAGCTTATTTTCAGAAGACGATGCCCTGGACTTGGGGGAAACCTACAATATGTGCGAACTCCAAGTTCATATCTTGCGGTTTCCGATTACCCATGGGCAACATGGTGAATTCGATTGTTCTAACATACATATTATCAATCGGCTGCTTATTGCATGAACTATAGAGACTGAATGATGTTACTGATATCCCCTGTTGCAGCCTGGAAGAAGCCAGAGGCAACGAGGTTGAGGGCTGTGGCAACTTTGACTGCAACAGGCAATACAGTGCCAGCTATAGCAATGGGTTGCAGGTCTGGTTGCAGGAGGTGACACGGGTCTGTGACTGCCTCCTTGGAGGAGCACAGTCTCACTGCACCTCTGAGAATTGCAGGTATATCACTCTAGTCCTATACACACTGCTGGGAAGCTAAGAATATCTGTGAGCTCTCTTCCTGTTTCTGTGGTCTCCCGGCTACTGAAACTCCATGTGGTCCTTCCACCTGTTGTCATTGCTCAACTTCCTCCTCTTCCTCGAGCCAGAATGGAATAGCCAAATAGATTCCCATTTTCAGAAACAGCCAGTACTCCCTTAAGTTTACTGTAGGTTGTCCAGCCACTACAACAACAACTTGTATTTATATAGCACCTTTACTGTAGAAAAACATCCCAAGGCGCTTCACAGGAGTGGTATAAGAAAAAAAAAGAAATACGCTTGACATCGAGCAACGCAAGAAGAAATTACGGCAGATGGCCAAAAGCTTGGTCAAAGAAGTAGCTTTTAAGGAATGTCTTAAAGGAGGAAAGAGAGGAACAGAGGTGAAGAGGTTTAGGGAGGGAGCTCGAGAGCTTAGTGCCCAGGCAGCTGAAGGCACGGCCACCGATGGTTGAGTAGTTATAATCAGGGATGCTCAAGAAGGCAGAATTTGAGGAACAAAAGAAAAGCCATTCCGCACACAAAAATTATTACTACATTGGGGCCGATTTTTCCTACGGCCTACTGATCCATTTGCAAGAGGTCTACCTAACATCTGGGCTGTAAATTCTATGTGATTCTATGTATGTAACGTACTCGGATTTAAATGAGAGCAGGTGAGTACTCCTTTATAGAACTGGAAGTGGCTGCCTCACGCGCTATAATGTCCTTAATTTGTGGTCGGGTTTAGGAAGTAGCAGTGCTGACTGACAAACTAAGTAAGTCATAGAACACTCATTTTAACAGATTAATTAGCCAAGTGGTTCCAGGCAGATGCGCAAGAGCCTAAACTTGCAATGAGCGTACAGGCAGATGAAAATCAGCCCCAGTATAATAAAAATAATACTTGCATTTCTTGGTGCCTTATCAAAAAACAAAACATTTCAAAGCAATGAATTATTTTTCAAGTGCAGTGACTGTTATTATGTAGACAATTAACAGGTATCAACTTTACCAGTTGAAAATGATGCTTTGCAGCTCAATTTTAACTACATAACCTGCAACTAATATTCAATTTAACATGACAGTAAAATGAGTTTGAATTTCAACGCCAGAGTATATTTCGTACCTGTTGCACCCATCCTATAAACCATTTTCCATACCTTGGGAGCCTACTGTCAACAAGGGCAGATGTCGATGACGAAGTCCTACACCGCCTTCAGTGTGCCAGTTCAGCCTTCGGTCGCCTGAGGAAGAGAGTGTTTCAAGCCCGGCACCAAGCTCATGGTCTACAGAGCAGTAGTGATACCTGCCCTCCTATATACTTCAGAGACATGGACCATGTACAGCAGGGACCTCAAAGCACTGGAGAAGTACCACCAATGCTGCCTCCACAAGATCCTGCAAATCCATTGGCAGGATAGGCACACCAATGTTAGTGTTCTCGCTCAGGCCAACATCCCCAACATCGAAGCATTGACCACGCTTGATCAGCTCCGACACAGCAAGCGAGTCCCAGGTGGGCAGAGGAAACGCTTCAAGGACACCCTCAAAGCCTCCTTGAAAAAGTTCAACATCCCCACCGACACTTAGGAATCCCTGGCCCAAGACCATTCAAAGTGGAGGAGAAGCATCCGGGAAGGTGCCGAACACCTCGAGTCTCTTCGGCGGGAGCAAGTGGAAGCCAAGCACAAACAGCGGAAGAAGCGCACTACAACCCAAGTACCCCACCCACCCGCCCCTTCAACTACCGTCTGCCCCACCTGTGACAGAGACTGTAGGTCCGGCATTGGTCACCTGAGCACTCATACTAGTGTAGAAGCAAGTCATCCTCGACTCCGAGGGACTGCCCAAGAAGAAGAGAAGATAACAAAGCAATTTGGAGAAGTGAATATCATTTATTAATGTCAATTTTCTCCAAGTTGAATGTCTAGTCTCGAAACTTCTCCTTATTTGTTGGAACTCTCATGCATTGGCTGAGTGGCTCGGTAAAATGCAGGGAGTTGAGGGGCTGCACTTAACTCAGAAAGAACTCCTTCTAACAATTATTATAGTCTGTTCAAGACATTGTTGCATTTACTTTCCCTCCCAATCCCCTGATCGCTATCTTTAGCTAACACGAGCAAATTACCCCCCTTCACAAGCATGAGTCACCACTGGTTCTGGTGGGTCATAGAATGTATTGCCTTTTATAAAGACCACCAGAAAATCACCAGCAATTCATCCTGACTATTCAGGAGCAACATAGTGGATCCATGTAAACGGGCTGGTTCCTGCAATCCAGATGCATTGGCAGCCATGTTCACAATGCAGCCGCTACACAGTACCTGTTAGAAACCTGCAGCTCTTCCACAGGAATAGTGTGGAATTCTTTATTCTGATCTTAACTCAGAGAAATATCTACCTCTGGACATTACATTTCCTTCCCTTCAGGCAGGTGAGAATCCCAAATGCCAACTTCCTGTCAATTTGCGAGGCGGGAAAATCCACATCCATGTTTATTTAATTCCACTCAATGCCGAATCGATTCAGAGCACAGATCCACTCAGCCGATGCAGGAGAGCTCCAACAAGGAGGGAGACCTTGACACCTGTTAATCGCCTACATAATAACAGTCACTGCACTTGAAAAATAATTCATTGTTTTTAAATGTTTTGTTTTTTGACAAGGCACTAAGTATAAGTTTTATTGGGCCCAAATTTGCGCAGGAGTTGCTCCGTTTTTTTTTTGGAGCAACTTGATTTTTCTGGAGTATCTTAAAATTTAATTTGTGCCAGTGTAAGTGAGTTAGTTAGGATTTTGTTAGTTTAGTTTTTTTTCCAAAAGGGGGCGTCACCAGCCACCTATGCCTGTTTTGGCCATTTAAGCCAGTTTGGACAGTTAATAGTTGCTCCAAATTAACAGGCCAGCATATGTGGCCACTTGTGGCTGCACAGAAAACCCTTGTGGGGAGTTAAGAAATCAGCGCAGGTAGCCAGAGATGGGTGGAGGTGGGGGGGGGGGGAGGCGGAAGGGAAGCACAGAGGACCTTGCAAAGCACTAAGCACCTTCACAACAACATTCAAGAAGCATAAAAACCATCAATAATAATAAATAAATAAAAACTTAATTCCTACCTTCATATCAAAACTCTCCTCCTTCCCCTCCCCCCCCCCCCCCATCAAAACAAAGCACAACCATCAATAAATAAAAAATAAAACTCAAGTCCTACCTGGCCAGGGAAGTCAGCAGGCTGGTCCGGCCGGTGCGAGAGGCTATACTCGGCCGGGGATAGGGGCGAGAGAACGCACCGATTCGAGAACGCACCGGCAAGCCCTTCGGCCAGAGCTAGGGGCGGGAGAACACACCGACTCTCTCTCTGAGGGACTTCTCCAAAGACTGGACTAGACTTCTCCAGAGACTTCTCCGAGGACTTCTCCAAGGGACTTCTCCAGGGACTTCTCCGAGGGACTGCTCTGAGGACTTCACCGAGGGACTTCTCCAGGGACTTCTCCGAGGACTTCTCCGAGGGACTTCTCCGAGTGATCTCTGCGAGGACTTTTCTGAGGGACTTCTCCGAGTGACCTCTGCGAGGACTTCTCCGAGGGATTTCTCGAGGAACTTCTCCGAGGGACTTCTCCGAGGACTTCTCCGAGGGACTTCTTCGAGGGACATCTCGAGGAATTTCTCCGAGGGTCTTCTCCAGGGACTTCACCGAGGGACTTCTCCGAGGACTTCTCCGAAGACTTCTCCGAGGGACTTCTCTGAGGAACATCTCGAGGGATTTCTCCAAGGGACTTCTCCGGGGACTTCTCCGAGGGACTTCTCCGAAGACTTCTCCTGGGACTTCTCCGAGGGACATCACGAGGGATTTCTCCAAGGGACTTCTCCGGGGACTTCTCCGAGGGACTTCTCCGAAGACTTCTCTGAGGGACTTCTCCCAGGTACTTCGAGGGACTGCTCCGGGGGACTTCTCTGAGGGACTTCTCCGGGGACTTCTCTGAAGACTTCTCCGAGGGACTTCTCCGGGGAATTCTCTGAAGATTTCTCCGAGGACTTCTCCAGGGACTTCTCTATGGACTTCTCTATGGACTTCTCCAGGGACTTCTCTATGGACTTCTCTATGGACTTCTCCGAGGACTTCGCCGCGGGACCTCTGACTGGAAGCAGGAGCTACTGCGCATGAAAGGAACCTCTAGTGCGCGTGCGTTGAGCTGTCGGCACTGTTTTTCACGCAGGGCCCTAGCTCCGTCCGCTAATGGACAGACCTCGCCATGCCAAGCCATGGGAGAGGCCACAGAGCCGGGAGAATACGGAGCTACATTTTCGGGGCCATTTTGGGAGCAGAAAGTCGGTTCACCTCAGTTAAGTGTGCCGAAAAAACCAGAGGACCAAATTTGGGCCCATTATACTTGGGTTGATTTTCATCTGCCTGGCCGCCCATTGTGATTTTAGGCTCTTGCATTCCTGCCTGAAACCAATTGGCTAATTAATCAGTTAAAATGAGTGTTCTACTTAATAACCTCATTTTTGTCAGTCAGCACTGCTACCTCCTAAACCCGACCACAAATTGAAGGGACGAGTGAATTTATCTGCTGGCAAAGTGTAAATACACCATAGAACCATTGGGATCACTTTCAGTGTGGATCAAAATGTGATCAACCAGGACTTACAAATATATTTTGTCTGAAATATATTTCTTCAGTTGATGTGCTGGGACTGATTAAATTACCAGCCATACACGCGCACTGAATGGGTCTTCCCTATGATACATGGCAGTTTTGTACCAGCCATTTACACTAGTCTGAGGCAAATAGCTCCACAGCCAATCAGCCCAACTATCAACTGAAGAAGAGGTTGGAGCTTGACTTTAAACTACAACTCAGGTAAATCATTTCTGCTGAAACATTTATTGAAAATGGAATGGAAAAATACTGATTTGTAGCAACATTATAAACAAGGCTTTAGTCCTGGTCATCCAAATCTGCCAGAAATGTGATTGTGGGGATATGGACAGAGGACAAACTGACTGCTGTGGGTGAGAATTGTATTTCTAACATTCTGAGAACAGGATTTTCACCCAGTAGTGTCCAGAGGAAGAGGAGTAGACCATTCAGCCCCTCGAGCCTGTTTTGTTATTCAATTAGATCATGGCTAACTTGTATCTTAAATTCATCCACCTGCATTGGATCCATAGCCCTTAATATCCTTGCCTAACAAATATCTATTAATCTCAGATTTGAAATTTTCAATTGACCTCCAGCCACAACAACTTTTGGGGGAGAGAGTTCCATTACCCATCTCACAACTGTTCACTTTCCAAGATCAAAAGCTGTTGCTTACTGCATTTAAAAGGCAGATTGAGCTTTATGCAGGTTGCAAGTGTTTGGAGCAAACTCTTTATCCAGTATCACCTCATTGGAGCAACCTCTCTCACCATTGTCAGATCGCTTCTGTCACCTCAAGTTCACCTGCCATCTATTACATTAGCATCGGTGCCCTTGAAACTATCTCACCTTGGGCCTCAGAATTCTACCCCGATTAACCCCAACACCAACAGCACCAGGCACACCAGCAGCACCAACAACAACACCAACCTTTTCCGCAATCACCTGATGCTGCACAGGGTAGAAGACATCAGCACCCGACCACATTGCTGCTCAGGAGGACAGGGATGGTCTCACCATGGCCAGATTTACTTCACTTGATGCTGTACACCCTGACTGCCACATGATGCGCCAGGTTGGCACCTCCCCACACCAACACCATAAAGCATCCCTGTAATGTCCTTTCACACACATCACCATTGCGGGGGGTGTCATTATGTCTCGCCATTCACTGAAGAGTAGTGGATGAAATGCAGTTTCTTCTCACTGCCATCCACAGTGATACTTCTCATTCTTCTGTGCTTCGAGCGTCTCCTCTTCCTTATATTCACTGCTGTAATGTTTTGCACCCAAGTACATTCTATATGCTCAGATGAAATGGTGAGTACTTAACCTTTTAACTGCATGCCTGTGTCTGTCTGTCTTTCAAGAACATTCATCATATATAAGCAGTGTTTTTTTTCATGTAACCAGCATAGCCCCAAAAACAGCTGGACTATGAGCAATGTTCCCGATAATTATTTTTGGCACCGCATGGCTCCTTTAAGTGGCTGCGCCGGCCATTCAGAATACCACGCAAGAGTGTTTTTTGCATTGAAAAGCCGGCTGCACAGGTTCCCTGGAGAGCTGCATGGCTGCGCTGCTTAAAGGGAACATTGACTGAGAGTTGTGCAGCTATCCACCCAGTTACTTGCTGATTAAAATGCAGACTGGTGCAGAAAATTCCCTGTTTGTCATCAAGGGCAGGCACTAAGTGGAGGTGAGATGCCTTCTCCCAGGAAGAAGGTGTCGACCGTGTGCTACTTTAGTGTGTCCTAGAGTGAGTTATGGAGCAGCATGTTCAGAGGCCCGGGTGGGAGCAAGTCACTGGCCTGGTGTCTGAGCTGATGAAGTGGAAGAAAAGAAAGAACGAATGTGCATTTATCGAATGCCTTTCAGAGACTCATGACGTCCCAAAGTGACTCAAAGCAGTTAATCACTTTTGAAGTGTAGCTACTGTTACATTGGCAGGCACAGCAGTCACCTTGAACATGGCAAGGTCCACAAATGGTAATAAAATACCAGACCAGATAACCTATGTTGGTGCTGATTTTGAGAGATTATTGTTGCCCAAGACACCGAGAGACCTTCCCTGCTCTTCAAATGGTGTCAGGGGATCTTTTACGTTTACCAATTACGGGATTTTAAAAAATTGGAGAGGGAGCTCCCCATATGAGGATGTGCACCTCTATAGATTCAAATCAGATGATAAGAATAAGGGGTAGAACAAAGCCATTTATAGAGTTGTCCTGCCTCAAACCTCTCCCTTGTCCTATAATTCATGCCAGGTACAGTTTTGCAGCTCTTGACACCACTCCAGTACTTTGATCAAGTGGCCATTCTTCACATTAAACTTGCTCGGCCAGCATCCCATGCCCTTCAAGGCTGTGGGACACAACAACATCACAGCTGATTATGATCCTTTCACAGCACGAGTCAATGGGAAGCAGTCTGGGCATTAGAACCTTATCCAATACTCCTTCCTCTCCTTGTTCCTTCCCTACCCCCACACAAACCTCCCCAAAAGACTTGAGTGCAGTTGTGCTTCTCATTGTCGCCCCATCTGAGATCATCTACTGTCACAAACCGGTGATTGAACAAGACTTTCCTGCTTTGTGTATGGTTCAGGACCATATCACATGCTGTATTTACCAATTAAACAATTAGGGGAGGCTCTTACAAAAGCAAAATACTGCCGATGCTGGAATCTGAAATAAAAACAAGAAATGCAGGAAATACTCAGCAGGTCAAGCAGCATCTGTGGAAAGAGATGCTAGGTATTCGCTTACCGTTAGATTATTAACCAATTCAGTCCCATTACCCATTATTAATCTGTTTTCTTGTTGGTTCAAAAACGGTGTTCTTCCGATGTCCTGCCTTACATTTATCACTTAATCACCATCACTGAAAAAAATGACTATCCGGCTATTTATCGCATTGCTATTTGTGGGACCTTTCTGTGAGCAAATTGGCTGCTACATTTCCCTAAATCACAGCAGTGACTAAACTTCAAAAAGTCTTAATTGGATGTAAAGTTTTTCAGACATCCTGAGGTCATATAGATGCGAGATTTTTTCTTTCCTTGGGATGTACTTAGAATGTGATCAGGTGTAATCCAATCATTACACTCTCTCCCCCGCGCCCCCCCCCCCCCCCCCCCCCATTTTGGCCAGTCACCCTTTGGTGCATTGTCCAAGTAGTTGTTTTCATGAGTGTGCCGTTACAAACATTGGGACCCTAACGGCAGCTACTGTGGGCTGCAGATTGGGCACATGTCTGTCATTCTGCATGTGCTCCTTCAGCTTACAATGCCAAGACTACAGGGTACATTTTCTAATTGCACATTCTCAGCCATGGGGTATTGCCAGCTCGGTTTTTACTTCAGATAACCTACTCATCAATAACCTGCTCACTGATGCCCAGTTTGGGTTCTGCCAGGACCACTCAGCTCCAGACCTCATTATAGTCTTTAGCAGCTTCATCAATGATCTTCCCTCCATCATAAGGTTAAAAGTGGGGATGTTCGCTGATGACTGCACAGTGTTCAGTGCCCTTCGCAACTCTTCATAATGGAGCAGTCTATGCCCGCATGCAGCAAGATCTGGACGACATTCAGGCTTGGGCTGATAAGTGACAGGTAACATTCGCGCCACACAAGTGCCAGGCAATGACTATCTCCAACAAGCGAGAGTCTAACCATCGCCCCTTGATATTCAATGGCATTACCATCACCGAATCCCTTGCCACCAACATCCTGTGGGTAACCATTGACCATAAACTTAACTGGACCAGCCACATAAATACTGTTGCAACAAGAGCAGGTCAGAGGTTGGGGGGCCGAAATTCAGCAGCGCAAGAAAGCTGGCACACCAATGATTTTTTCTTTGTACTTGCTGCACGGATCGTTGATGCGGTCGGAAGAGCCGTTTTCAGGACTTTGACATTTTTTCAAAGTCCCAGAGGAAATGTGTCATAATGGGGGCGGGCCATAGACTCAATGTGAGGCTGAGTGGCTGAATATAGGTCGGACCAGGACTCCGCCGCTGTCAGTCAGCAGTGGAGTCGTGGTGAAGTCACAGCGCTCTCTCCCCTCCGTTAAAGGGGAGAGATTCTGTCATTTTTTTATCTTCGGCCACTGAGCCATCAGGGAGGGTTTTGGCCGGGCCATCGGCCTGGCACCCAAGAGGGAATGCTTCATTCAGGATACCAGATCTACATGCAGCCTAAACAGTGCTTCTCAAAGGGACCACTGGGGGCTGCCAGCAAAACGGTAAGTTTAAAAAAAAATACTCGCCTGAATGTGGAGCTAGGAGGCGCAGGAGTGCTCTTCCTGGCTCAACAGCAATCCCAAAGACTGTTACGGGCCCCCCACTCAGCGCTCGAGACCAGCATTCATGACTGGCTCCTGGTTTTACACTAGAAAATCCAGTCACTTTATTCTAGCAATGAGCTACTGGAAGCACAAAAAAAAATCCTGGGCCTACGAATCTGCACCACAAGGAGGGAGCTGAATTTAATAACATAACTGCCAGCGGTCAGCCCACAGATTATTGGGCTCCCAGAATTTGAACCAAAACAACATAAAATCAGCTATTATGTGGACATCAGCTGAGGTCAGGACTGGGCTCGGCTACTGTACTGTGATTTTCAAATATGAACAGATTGATTAACTGTTTCTTCTACTTGAACACGGAGCCCTTCTAACAAATGCACAGCAAATGTGAATGTGCAGCTTCGGAGTGAATTGACCTGGGCGGTGAAGCAGGAGATAATGCCTTGACTGAGAGAAATACCAGTTTCCAATCTCCTGGTCATTTCTTGTGGAAGGAAAATCAGGCATATATGTTGGACGTAGGGCAGATAACAGTAGCCAGTAAATGAACACTATCTGGTTAGCTGCAGTATAAACCCTGGGAGACTGCATTTATTTCAAGTGATTCTGATAGGAACTACAGATAATGAAATTCCTCAATGGCCCACAGTACCAATGTGCGTGTGCACTTGAAAGACACACCACTACCCTTCTTCTAAAGGTCTTTCCTTCCCAACCTACAAATCCAAATGGCTGAACTGTATAAGTCTGCATTACAAGCACTCCCAGCTCTATAGTCATTGCTTGCTGCTTCTGATCAAAAGGAATCAACAAAGACTGTAGTAACGTCAATTGATATTGGTAAAACAGTCATACTGTATCTCGCTGAATATTGATCACAAATTTCCAACGATAGCGCTTTATACACCCGCATTTGAGACCATTCTAAATTCAACATACTACTGTGATGGCACTGTAAATGCCTGTTAATAATCTCAGATTTATAAGTACAACTATAAACAGCAATAAAGTAAAAACTAAGGCACAGATTTGGAAGTAAATTTGCAACCTAGCACAGGGTATGTTTTAAATAATGAAGCCTGTTAATTCCCAATGACATTGTTGATTGATGTGCAATCTGAAATAGCTGAAAAATGCAAATCACCAAATGTTCCTTTAATGCAAAACATGGGGGCAATCAATAAAAATTAAAGAGTGTTGCCACTAAATTGGTCTCAACCCAGCTCAGCCCCCAAGTAAAGCTCTTAGCATTAGGCAGAATTTCATCTGCGTCTAACTTGTGCTGAGCTGACAGGGCATCCATTGCTTTTATGCTTTGTCAAAGGGAAGAGACCGATCTGAAATACTGAGATATCACAGTAATCCACTTTTTCTTTGAGTTAATTCGGGAATGGGGAAAGCTTAAGATGCTGGAGCTGTCTTTGCCAGCACAGACCAATTAGTCACCTAAAACTCCGTGTATATGATCTTCCCTGAGTACCTCAGTTGATTACTCTAATTAATTTTGCATTGATTCCCATAGATTGAAGAGAAAGAAACCCCATCACTCTGAGGAGTGAGATAGATGCCCTGCCACTCAAGTGTGTACAGCACTGGAGGAGGCGAGCTCCTCAACAACATGCCTGACAGCATCTTAATGTAGTCAGCACTAGCACTGCCTGACAGTGCTGTGAATGTAACCAGTCCATAAATAATGATATGCATAACTACATTCATGCACACATATATCTATATCTACTTACATTTGTATTATAAATAACGATCTATATATATATATATATTTCCATTGGAAAATGAAGTTGGGCGCGGTGTAAAATGGGCTGCCGATTGGCTATGAGTCCATTTCGCACGACTGGCTTAGACCAATTTTACGTCCAGTGTCTGTCAAATCATTCATTGTATCCCTACTCTAAGATGTACATGATAGAGAGATAGGTAGAGAGATAGGAGAGATAGGAGAGATAGATAGGATAGATAGGATAGGTAGATAGATAGACAGGTAGGTAGGTAGGTAGTTGGTAGATAGATAGATAGATAGATAAATAGATAGATAGATAGAATTAATTTAGTTATACTGGTACTTTCACATTGACGTGAAGTGGTTTGAAGTATGCATCGATGTTAAAGGGCCAGTATAACTCAGGAATCAGATCCCAGTGCAACTCCAAGTGCACTAAAACGCTGAGGTATGAGACCCCTACCAGCAGTGCGGTATAATTGCAGTGATAGATGGATAGATGTATTAATGAATAGATAGATGGATCACAATTTGATTTTGTTTATAGTGAACACAATCACTGGCTCCAATATTTATTCGGGGACTTAGAGAGAATGGCGGGGGTGGGGGCGGGGGGTGGGGAGGAGGGGGAGGATTTCCGGACAGGAAACCTGAAGCTAACAGCAGGTGCTAAAGGGAAGAAGCTTATCCCAATTTAAAGGGACTGAAACAGCGGGCAGCGTTTCTTAAACACATTTTTAATTTTGGAGCTAATACAAAGAATTTTATTTTATTATTTTCAATTTGATAGATAATGCAGTGCATTTTTTTTTAGTAACATAGGAACAGGAGTAGCTTTGCCTCAATTTCCGTCCATAGATGAAGTAATATCTTGTGATGATGCTGAACAACAGAAATAATAAACTTGCAAATATGCAGATTGACCTGCATGCCCTTCAGCTTCCTTGTAACTTTTGAGTACTTGAGATAATTCACTGCAAATAACATCCTCCAATGTTGATATTTTGGTGCTACACATTGCTGAAGATAGACAAATGAGTTGTAGTGCTTGAGCTGTACGTAGGTCAAGTAGATAATCAGGCTGAGACTGCATACTTGCCAGAATCAATGAGCAAAAAAATATACCAAAAATTGGAAGAGTTGTCTTTGTAGTACAGCGTAAATGGAAATACCTGGATCTGCAATTGGCAGGGCATCACTCGAAATTCAGAACTGGCAATACTATTCCATGGACTCCCAAAATCAATGATAACCTGAATGGAACCTTTTGAAAGTATATTACCGTTGTTGTTGATTACTAAGTTGATGGTGTGCTGATCTGATATAGTAAATAAATGTGTCATGATCTCCAGAGCCTGGCACAGTAGGTTTTGTTTCAGTAACTTGCTGCAGGTTGTGCTGTTATGGGCTGGCTCTGTTTCTGTGGATGTGAACCTGGGCCGCCATAATTCATCAGTAATGTTTCTGCAAAAGTCCGCACTTGGATGGCCGACAGCGCTGGGAAAAGCGATTTTGTTTCCCACATGCATCATGTGCCTTGTCCTTTACTGGGCATTCACCAATACGGAGTCATTTCCACTACAGTAATAAAACATACGATTGGTTTGACTGCTTTCACCATATCATAATGTTGTTTGCAATTGACGTTTATTCAGTGGATAAGACATTTGCGCCATTATTTTCTATGAGAGTTCTTCTGATCACCCACCGTAACTTTGGCAGAAGAGCTGCGTAAAACCCTAAATTTACAGCAGACGATCGGGAGATCCCCACAAAAATTCAACCTCTTGCTGCTTAGTTTCCACATCTACTGCACGTCACTCTGGCCAGTTATGAAAGCTCATCAAAAGGCATTTTGTTCTCCAGGACTCATTGCTTTTTATGTCAGCCATTGATTTGAACCCAACAAGAAACTTTACAAAATATAAACAATAAATAAAGCCTTTATGAAGGCTTTACAAAATTTATATCTTCATATATGTGGCCACTTACTTTCCCTTTTAAACTTGTCCAAGCTACTGATTCCATTCAATTTCTCAAACCACCCCAGCCCCCAATAACCCTCAGGGCCATGTCAAATGTAGAAGTTCACCTGCATAAATTATTTTTGCTGATCCCAAATTTCCTGGGAGCTTGGTTTGTGACAAATGTAATACACGTAAAGGTCATGATCCTTTCAAAGAGCATTCACAGACATTCGGGGGCTGATACGTTAGGAGATACTTCCCTGCCCTCGCCTTCGCTAGGAGAAGCTCTGTAGTTGCCCCCGATTGGGCCTGGCACCAGCAACAGTGGTGGGGGCTGGAAAATCAGGGCAGCTGCAGATCTCAGGGCCTCGCCCTCCCCTCCCCAAACCAGCTTTGACTCTGGCTTCAAAAATCAGTATCTTCCGGCTGCTGGGGATCAGAAGATCCAGGGAGAGGATGTCCAATAGCTGAAGGTGACCCTACATAGCAGTCTTCAGCCTTTCTGGGGCCTCTCAAGGACCCTTTGGTCGGTGGGAGTCCAGAGACAAGCTGCAGTGCCTGGATTTCTGGACACCCCTGTGAGCAATATGGGAATTGTGGTGGGAGGCTCAGAATGCTACGTCCTGCCTCGTTACAATAATTACATCTGGCTGTTACCTCCTACAACAACAACAACTTGTACTTATATAGTGCCTTTAACGTAGTTAAATGTCCCAAGGTGCTTCACAGGAGTATTATGTGATAAAAATTTGACACTGAGCCACATAAGTAGAAATTAGCGCAGCTTGGTCAGTGTTTTAAGGAGCGTCTTGAAAGAGGAAAGAGAGGCAGAGAGGCAGAACGCTTTATGTAGGGAGTTCCAGAGCTTGGGGCCTAGGCAACAGAAGGCACGGCCACAAATGGTTGAGTGATTATAATCAGGGATGCTCAAGAGGGCAGGTTTAGAGGAGCGCAGATATCTCGGTGGGTTGTGGGGCTGGCGGAGATTACAGAGATAGGGCGGATGAGGCCATGGAGGGATTTAAAAACCAGGATGAGAATTTTGAAATTGAGGTGTTGCTTAACCGGAAGCCAATGTAGATCAGCGAGCACAGGGGTGATAGGTCAGCGGGACTTAATGCGAGTTAGGACACGGCAGCCGGGTTTTGGATCACCTCTGGTTTATGTAGGGTAGAATGTGGGAGGCAAGCCAGGAGTGCGTTGGAATAGTCATGTCTAGAGGTAACAAAGGCATGGATGAGGGTTTCAACAGCAGATATGCTGAGGCAACGGCGGAGACGAGCGATGTTACGGAGGTGGAAATAGGCGGTCTTAGTTATGCTGCGGATATGTGGTCGAAAGCTCAGTTCAGGGTCAAATATTAGAACAAGGTTGTGAACAGTCTGGTTCAGCCTCAGACAGAAGTTGGGGAGAGGGATGGAGTCAATGGCTAGGGAACGGAGTTTGTGACGGGGACCAAAAACAATGGCTTCGGTCTTCCCAATATTCAATTGGAAAACATTTTTGCTCATCCAGAACTGGATGTCAGACAAGTAATCTGACAATTTAGAGACAGTGGAGGGGTTGAGAGAAGTGGTAGTGAGGTAGAGTTGGATGTCATCAGCGTACATGTGGAAACTGACGCGATGTTTCTGGATGATGTCGCCAAGGGGCAACATGTAGATGAGAAATAGGAGGGGGCCAGGGATAGATCCTTGGGGCACACCAGAGGTAACGATGCGGGGGCGGGAAGAGAAGCTGTTGCAGGTGATTCTCCGGCTACGATTAGATAGATAAGAATGGAACCAGGCGAGTGCAGTTCCACCCAGCTGGATGACGGTGGAGAGGTGTTGGAGGAGCATAGAGAATCAACCCTGTCAAAGGCTGCCGACAAGTCAAGAAGGACGAGGAGGGATAGTTTGCTTTTGTCACAGACACAAAGGATGTAATTTGTGACATTGATGAGAGCCGTTTCGGTTCTGTGGCAGACACGACAACTGGATTGGAGGGATTCAAACATGGAATTGTGGGAAAGATGGCACGGATTTGGAAGGCGACAACACGTTCAAGGAATTTGGAGAGGAAAGGGAGGTTGGCGATGGGAGTAAGAGAAGGTCTGCCATCCCAGACAAGCCCCAGGAACCCTGGGGCTACATTAACAGGAAGAGATCTGGCCATCTGGGACTCCTTCTCTTTCCCCTGATCCTTGCCACGTGAAAACTGAGCATTCCCCAGTGCAGGGGTCAGGATAATTAATCCTATTAGGTCTAGCAGAATGTCTAATAAATAATAGGAACAAATATGCTATTTAATCCATATTTACTGAGACAGCAGAGTTAAGAAGTTCAAGGAATTTCACAGAAATATGTAAACCTCAGCATTTCATTAGAATTCTGTGATAAACCGACCATTTTAAACCAATTATATTTTTGGAAGAAAAATACTCCCATTAACCATCTTGATGCTGGATGGGTTTGCTTTGTAATCAGAAGCAAGTATTATTTGCAGGCTCAAAATAATAGTAATCCAATATCTCGTGCGCCCTGTCTGAAAAATGAATGCCAATGCATCGATCATACCATATCATGTCATATCATCTGCATCATGACAAATGGGCTATTGTGTAACTGGCTCCTTTAATTCTTCTTAATGGGCCATGTTCCATCTATATTCAAAGGGACAATACCACTCTGATATGACTGCTAGTTATATGGGAATGATTCTCACCCCGATTTTCTCCCCCCAGCCCCCGCCAACCTCCACTCCCCCTCCCATAAACAGATGCTTTCCTCTTACTTACTATCTACCCACAGCAGTTTATCTGGAAGGATAGAGGGATGTGAAGGCCTTAGAGAGGGTGCAGAAAAGATTTATGAGAATGATTCCAGGGATGAGGGACTTCAGTTATGTGGATAGACTGGAGAAGCTGGGGTTGTTCTCCTTAGAGCAGAGAAGGTCGAGAGAAGATTTGATAGAGGTCAAAGTCCTGAGGGGTCTAGACAGAGTAGATAGCGAAACTGTTCCCATTAGTGGAAGGGTCAAGAACCAGAGGACACAGATTTAAGGCGATTGGCAAAAGAACCAAAGGCGACATGAGGAGAATCTTTTTTATGCAGCGAGTGGTTAGGATCTGGAATGCACTGCCTGAAAGAGTGGTGGAGGCAGACTCAATCGTGGCTTTTCAAAAGGGAATTGGGCTACGAGGAAAGGGCGCAGGGAGTGGGACTGAAGCGCTGTTGCAGAGAGCTGGCAAGGGCTCGATGGGCCGAATGGCCTCCTTCTGTGCTGTAACCATTCTTTGATTCTATTCTATGATCTGAGATTGATACCTCAACTCAGAAGTGCGGGACATTGAACATATACTTCCCCTGATGTCGTGGCCTGCCTCATCAGTACATTAATACGCTATATCATTGTGTTATCTTTAAAAGTTTTTAACTTTGCTGCATATACAATTGGCTTTACCAGCAGTTGTAGCAAGTGTGTGCTAACAGACACTTTTCACTAAATTGACACTCTGGCACATCCAATTGAAATGCAGGTAAAATGCAGCAGGAGCATCAATACCTTATTGATCTGTGTACTGTTTTTTATACATGACAACTACTTGGTGGTAGCGTGATCTGGCTGCTGCTGGCTTGTGGTAAACATTCTTCAATGTAACCCTTCTATTAATTTGCGATGCATGTCCATTCTATTAAAAGAAACTTCTTCTCAGTAAAAAGATTAAATAAAAGGGAATCTGCTTTTTTATTTTGTTTTCTTGGCAATTTCTTTTAGCAGCGTGATCTTTGGGGACGATTTGCCGAAGTGCGGCGGGAGCTAATACGTTCCCACTTAGAACCGCAGCTCAGATAAAAGAAAAAGACAGACTTGGATTTATATAGCGCCTTTCATGGCCATCGGATGTCTCAAAGCGCTTTACAACCAATTAAGTACTTTTGGAGTGTAGTCACTGTTGTAATGTGGGAAATGCAGCAGCTAATTTGCGCACAGCAAGCTCCCACAAACAGCAATGTGATCATCACCAGATAATCTGTTTTTTTGTTATGTTGATCGAGGGATACATTTTGGCCAGGACACCGGGGATCACTCCCCTGCTCTGCTTCAAAATAGTGCCATGGGATCTTTCACATCCACTTGAGAGAGCAGACAAAACCTCAGTTTAACATCTCATCCAATGTGCAGCACCTCCAACAGTATAAGTCAAGATTTTTTTTTCCCCTGTGATCAAGGCCCTGGAGTGGGACTTAAACCTACAACCTTCTGGCTCAGAGGCAAGTGTGCTACCCACTGAGCCACAGCTGACACTGTGATGCAGGTAGATAGGATGAAGGCTTTTTGCGAGATTTTGCTGCGCACAAACTGGGTGTCGCATGTGCCTACAAAACAGCAGTGACTATCCTCCAAAAGTAACTTATTGGCTGTAAGCTGAATTGGAAATCCTGAGGATGCGAAAATCTCTTTATAAGTTCACATCTTTCCTTATTTCTGTAAGAGCACTTCTATCACTAATGCCCATATCCTGAGTATTAATAAAGAAACCTTAAAGGACTCACTACAACCTGTAGTCACTGTTGTAATGTAGGAAACGCGGCAACCAATTTGCGCACAAGCAAGCTTCCACAAACAGCAATGTGAGAAGGTTCTCATATTGGACTGTATAGCCACCTAAGAACTCATGTTAAGAGTGGAAGCAAGTCTTCCTCGATTCTGAGGGACTGCCTATGTTGATAATGAATGACCAGATAATCTGTTTTTGTTATGTTGATTGAGGGATAAATATTGGCCAGGACACCAGGGATAACTCCAATGCTCTTCTTTGAAATAATGGCATGGGATCTTTTACTTCCACTTGAGAGAGCTGATGAGGCCTCAGTTTAACATCTCATCCAAAAGACAGCACCGCCGACAGTGCAGCACTCCCTCAGCACTGCACTGGAGTGTCAGCCTAGACTTTTTGTGTTTAAGTCCCTGACTCAGAGGCGAGAATGCTACCCACTGAGCCATAGCTGACACAGTCCATATATAGTATTGTAAAATAATTGGCAGGGTTAACCACATTAAAGTGTTGGATCATTGACAATAATCCTCAATGCTTACCTTGGTACTTTCCTTAAAAGAAGGCACCTTTTTCCACACATCCCTCCATCTGTGGCAAGCTGTGCAAACCCATCTGATTGCTTCTAATGGTTATTCTGATTAGTGGTGGCTTGCTCTCTTGACTACTAGAAGGCAACTTTTCATTCCCTAATTCCATCTATAATAATCTGAAGAACCTCATCAATAAAGCAAGCCTTTTTATGCCTTAGTTCCTCATTCAATATTCTCATTTCATGGCTGGGTTGATGCACTAACCCAGATGTTCCGCTTGGGTGAAACCCCAAGCGGGAATATAGAATAACTTGATTAGCACCCGGCCATCAAGAGTGGGCATTGTTTCTGGGCTCAGACAAATTTTAATAGTGGCAGTGAACTCCCAACTTTATGGATGCCACCAACTGGGATCTCACCCACCATTAACATGTCGCTGCAGGATTTAAGGGCCCACAGCAGCTTAGAGAGGACATCACGCTCAAGTTTATTTAGCCAGCAGAACTAAAAGTTGTTCACTTAAAGAACGTCTGACAGGTTTATGGGGTCTGCGTGAGAGAAGAGACCTCAGGATATGGTTAAGAAGCTGCAGAAGTACTTCTGTATGAAGTAAAGCAGAGAAGGAAGGTCCTGTTTGGCACCGACTGATACAGAACCACCAAAGAGAGCAGCACAGTAGCAGTGGCAGAAGGTGGCCAGGACAGTCAGTGCCATCACAACCACCACATGCACCTTAACTCAGTGTGGCTAAAGGTTCAATAATCTTATCAGAGCGGGCAATGCAAGAGAAATGGGTCATGCCTTTCAAGAATGCATCAAACTGAGCACATCAGATATTTACAGTGACCCCCCTCTCGCACTCCAGTAAAATACTTGAATTGTATACTATCAATGCCTATCAGGTTCCACAAGGCCCTTTGCAATTCCAGCATTCATCTAGAAGTGTTTCTTCATTTCATATTTTACAGTCAATAATCCTACTGAAGACCTCACATGGAATCTAACTGTGAGTGCATGCACCTGTATCCACCAGTTCCCCCTCAGATATGGGTTGAAAGCTGTTACCTTGGTATTACTGCATGTTATAGTACTATACTAACTTTTCACATCCTTTATCAAGGAGAAAACAGAATGCTACAGATGGTGAGACAAGTGGTGTATCCTGATGGATGGCTCTGCAGCACTGTAGTCCACCCTGGATCATGTGGCAGCTCATGGGACATCTGCAACAGGAGTTTCCATGACAGACACCTCAAAGGCAGTCGGTGTTTCCTCCATAGATGCTCAGACTGCTGCCATAGAGATCTGGGATGCCGGATTATAGATGCTCATCTCTTGCAGACTTTAAATGGTTGAGCTTGGTGCTAGGTTGTTGACAGGTATCTCTGGGGTTTTGCTAATCTAATTGATACCATTAAGCTTGAATGATCAGTATTAATATGGAGACAGTGTCATGGTAGGAATGAGCATGTATAATGCAATTGGCTTCAGAGCCCTTGAGATAGGTAAAGTGCAAAACAGCCTACTTGATATCCAATGACCCTTATTGGAAAGTGAATGGGGAAGAAATTTGGTTGGATACAAGGGGCGCTACAGGGACACTAAAGGGTTTTCAGCCGCGAGTGTAGACATTCGCGGCACTCGGTTAATTCAGTGTGCCAGTACCGGCGGCGCTGAGGAGTATTGTCCAGGAGCGTAGTGCCGGTGTGCAACACCCCCAGTATCGACACGGAAGCAAAATTTGGTTTGCGCTGTACCTGTAGCGACCCCACCAGAGAAAACTGGCGAACAGAGCTGTCCCGGGCGTTAAGAAAAAAAATGACTGCATGAGGGAAGTGTGATTGATATATTTGTTTTGCGATTTAACTTTATTGCTGTGTAATGTATAAGGAATTTTTTTTGTGTTTTTTATTCCAATTTTTTTTGCAGGGAGGCCTCTCTTAGGTTGCTACAAAGCCGGCTCTTTAGCGCGGGATATTCAGTTGCTCACCCAGCCTAGCACCCTAAGAGAGGTGTGGAATGATTCCCTTAGTGCTCCACTCCACTCTCAGGGCGCAAAAACTCAATTTTGCTATTCCCGTCTCTAAAACATTTCCGGCACTAACTTTAACGCCCGTCCAAGATTAGCACCTTAGGACCCCTCCAACCAAATTTCTAGCCCATTCAGTGACTACAGAATTGGGCTTGAATATGATATTCTTCATGACCAAATAGCCTGCTGACACTCACTGCCTAAGCTCACTTATGAAGGATGGCCACTTGGATGAGATACTGGAGGGCAGCTGGCACCTATGGAATTCTACCCTAGAATATGTGAGATGGAGAGGAAAGGGGAAAAAACCCAAAACAGGCAAAAGAATGATATTACATAGTATTACAGATATAACATCCCGAAACCGGAAACCTCGGGACCGAGGCCATTCTGGTTTCCGTGTTTTTCCAGATTTCGGAGAAGAAAATCCGACGTCCTGAATCCGGAAAACCTTGGGCCGAGTTTCAGGTATTTTCGGATTTCAGAGACAAGGTGACATCCAGAATCTGGAAAACCTTGGGCCGAGTTTCAGGTATTTTCGGATTTCAGAGACAAGCCAACATCCTGAATCCGGCAATCTCGAGGCCGAGCCACAAGGCTGCATATTTTTGGGGATTCCTGCTTGGAAAAAGGCATGTACAGCTTAAAAGTCCGGTTTGCGGGAAATATTTCCGGATTCTGGATAACGACTCTTGCAATCTGCACAATGTCCAGTATTCGGACAATTTTGTTTTTTAGAACTCCGGATTTCGAAAATTCTACCTGTATGTCGTATTTACAGCACAGAAACAGACTATTTGACCCAACAGATACATGCCGGTGTTTATGCTCCACATGAACCTCCTCTAACCCTTTTTCATCTAACCCCATCAACATATCCTTCTATTTCTTTCTCCCTTATGTGTTTATCTAGTTTCCTCTTAAATGCATCTATACTATTCGCCTCAACCACTCTGTGTGATAACGAGTTCTGCATTCTATCTGCTCTCCGGGTAAAGAAGTTTCTCCTGAATTTCCTATTGGATCTATTAGTGCCTATATTATATTTATAGCACTTAGTTCTGGTCTTGCCCGCACGTGGAAACATCCTCTCTACATCTACCCTTTCAAACTCTTTCATAATCTTAAAGACCTCGATTAGGTCACGCATCAGTCTTCTATTTTCTAGAGAAAAGAGCCCCAGCCTGTTCAATCTACCCTGATAGGTATAACCTCTCTGTTCTGGTATCATTCCAGCAAATATTGATACTGTACCACTTTACATTATTGTCTCATTACAATGGTCTCCACTGAAAACTGACTTAATTGCCAAGAAAATAGTTATTTTCAAACTGATTTGATTTCAGTCATTCTCCCTGGGCTACTACTATAATAATGAAAATGACTATATTACAGAGACTATTCAAATTATGCTAGCAATATCTAGTGGCAGTTAAATGATCAAATTGCAATTTGATCAAATTACAGTAGTAATTACAATAGTAAATAATTTACTGGTAATTTGAATGCACTTCCATTCGTATTTAATTCCACGACAGTGTTGTCTCTGGCCAGATACGACTATTACAAGACAAAATTGATGCGAAAGACCTTTAAAATTAATAATTCTAACAATTAAAATATAATACGTTCATGAAGTAATAGCTGTTTTACAAATTATATATTATGATTACTGAGCATCAAAATGCCTTGTGGTGTTTTATTCTTTGTTTGTGGTGTTAGATCTCAATATAATCCTCCATGGGGATAATGAGATCAGGTATAGCAGGTGTAAGTGTTGGATAGCCTTTTCTGTACTGGACTGTGTCTTTCCCTTATAAAATAATCTCAACATAATCATAAGGATCCATTTTATAGCATATATCCATTTCACTGTTCTTTAATTCAATGTCAGATTATTTTGTATTAGTTCCGTCATGTGGGCATTGTTGGCAAGGGCACCATTTATTGCCCATCCCCAATTACCCTTGAGAAGGTGGTGGTGAGCCACCTTCTTGAACCGCGGCAGTCCTTGAGGTGAAGGTACTCTCACAGTGTTGTTAGGAAGGGAGTTCCAGGATTTTGACCCAGCTACGATGAAGGAACAGCGATATATTTCCAAGTCAGGATCATGTGTAACTTGGAGGGGAACTTGCAGGTAATGGTGCTCCCATGCGCTTGCTGCCCTTGTCCTTCTAAGTGGCTGAGACCGTGGGATTGAGAGGTGTTGCTGAAGATGCTTTGGCGAGTTGCTGCAGTGCATCTTATAGATGGTACACACTGCAGCCACGGTGCGCCGGTGGTTGAGGGAGTGAATGTTGAATGGGGTGACAATCAAGTGGGCTGCTTTGACCTGGATTGAGGGCTGTTGGAGCTGCAC
Organism: Pristiophorus japonicus; assembly: GCF_044704955.1. NCBI lineage: Eukaryota > Metazoa > Chordata > Chondrichthyes > Pristiophoridae > Pristiophorus > Pristiophorus japonicus. The sequence continues at coordinate 25,133,291 of NC_091994.1, forward strand.
TCATCCAGGCAAGTGGAGAGTATTCCATCACTTGTTGATGGTGGAAATGTTTTGGGGAGTCAGTAGTGAGACACTTGCCACAGAATACCCAGGGGCTGAAATTCAGGATCTCAAAGAGACCCGTTACTGTCTGTTTGTGGCAGCCATGTGTGGGAATCCAGTAGGCCAGACCAAGTAAGGACAGCAGATTTTTTTTCCTCTAAAGGGTCATTAGTGAACCAGATGGGTTTTTACAACAATCCAGTAGTTTCGTGGTCACCATTACTGATAGTAGTTTTTTATTCCAGATTTATTTAATTAACTGAATTTAAATTCCCTAGCTGCTTTGGTGGGATTTGAACTTGTGTCCCAAATCATTAGTCCAGGACCTCTGGATTACTAGTCCAGTAACATAACCACAATGCTACCATTCCCATTGCTGTTAGTCGGAGCTTACTGTGTGCAAATTGGCTTCCGCATTTCCTACATTACAACAGTGACTACACTCCAAAAGTACTTCATTGGCTGTAAAGCGCTTTGAGATGCCTGGTGGCCGTGAAAGGCGCTATATAAATGCAAATCTTTTTTCTTTCACAATAAACAGCCATTGACGCGGCTTTTCCTGGGTTTCCGCCAAAGTTCCGATGGACGATCAAGAGAACCCCTGTGTAAATTCAGCCCCCTCGGCACAACCAAAAATCAGCACCTCCCACAATGCAACACTCACTCAGTACTGCGCTGGAATATCTGCCTAGATTTGCAAGTCGGGGAGCGGAGCTTGACCCACAACCTTCTCACTCAGAGGCAAGATTGCTACCAACTGAGCCATGCTAACACTGAGCACGCAGCATGAGCCCTGGTATTGTGTGACATTTAATCAATGAGCCGACTGCACGATACTCAAGCACCACATTGACTACCTTCTATTAGGTTGAATCCATAAGTTTCAAAAATAATCCTAACTGGTCTCATACTATGCCACTATTTTTGTGAGGTAAATTGTTTCATTTTCATGCTAAGGCTCCGTTCTTTTCTCTTTCCACGAGGTTCTCGTTACCACAGTGACAAAGGACGAGGCCACCAAGCTCATACGATGTAGTCACTGTCACCGTGGCATCTGAGATGTTAGAAGGTCATCGGCAGTGATTGAATGAGAAAGGGGAACACACAACAGGAGAGCAACAAAGTCAAGAAAAACAGAAATCAAGTAACAAAGTAGCAATGGAGGAAAGATCGATCAAATGTGTGAAGAAGTCAAAGAACTAACATCACAGAGAAAGAGAAAACATTGAGCTCAGAGAAGGAGAGAGAAACTTAAAAGGTACAGGAATTGATCACAAAATGCCAGAAAGAGTAAGATCAGACAGAAATAAAAAAAGATTGTATTTTTTTGCTCATCCTTTATTGTCTTGTGTTTTATTTTCTGTGGTAGAATTAGGTATTTTTGGATTACTCTGTTAATGTCAATGGATAGTTCTGCATGTGCTTTCTTAATGCGCCTGTAATATATTTGGAGTCCTGTGTAAAACCAGCATCATACTCATACCACAGCATAACCACGTCTGAGACACATGCCAGTGCCAGTTATCACACAATATGTAACAGCTCTAATTATACAGACAATGCCAAATATCAAGCTGTAGGTAGACAGAATTATCAATGATGCAGACACATCTAACTTTACCTATAATCAATTTTAACTAGATCCCAACTGTATTTCACACACGAGAGAGCGCACCCATTAAGTTACCATTTCAAAATATAAATAATATTCAGCATTTTTTAGCAAAATGTTTCTTTAGTAAAATGTGCAATTACAAATAATGTCGGAACATTTAAAAATACTTTGCAATGCTCTATGTACAATAAACGCTCCCTGTGGAAAACATTACAGTAAAGAATGTGTTAAAGAGGACATTTTACATGGATTCTCTGTTAGCGCTGTGCACATAATCAAAGGTCTCGGTACATCATCAGAGAGCGATAACAATACTCTATTCCAGTTTTGTAATAAGTAACGCAGCATCAGAAATGTAAATTTAACTGAAGCACTGATCCAGGTAGCAGTGGTCATTGATTTACCATTTCTACAGAAAAGCCGCACTCCTACCTCAAGCACAGACCTGAATGTCCTGCTTTCAACACAGAGCAGGTCGAGTGATGGTCAGTGGTGTAATCTGTTTTTCTTCGATGAATGTGAACAATTATATTGTAATTAACTCATTATTTTGCAAGTAAAATAAAAGACAATTAACCCACTCTAAGTTTTAACAATATTGTCATTGAGCGTAATTTTTTCTCTCTGAAACAATGTCAAATGGCTACCCTTGTGTGTTGTTAGTTGGTATGATTGGCAAGGATGAGGGTAAGTGTGAGGAGCGGCTAGTGAGATGGGGATGTGATAATGTAGATAGAGAGGGAGAGAGGGATGGCTGGAGGTGCAAGGTAAGTTGGTTTGAGTAAGGTGGTGTAAGAGTAGGGTAGGGAAGGCAGAGCGATGGAGATGTGATGAGTGGCACAGCAGGATGAGGTTGAGTGTGGCTTTGCAGTAACGTTTTGTGATCTACTGAGATCATTGAAAGGTTTGCATAACTGCAGCCAGTTCCTCTTGATGACATCCCTACTTGTGCCCTCTGTGCAATGTGCAACCAGGTTACATTGGTGTCCTAGGGAGGTCCCACAGGAGGGAAGGGAACAACCCTGCATGCAGTGGCTCCCTCCATAAGCAGCCCAACTGCCTGCCTCTCTTCCGCGGTTACATCCGAGCCAGGGTGTCTCTGGAGATGGAGCACGCGGTGTCCACCAGTATGCTCGTGGCCTTCCGCGAGAGATGGGCGCCGGAGGGACTGGAGTGCATCATCATCTCCGGCAACCAAATTTTAAATTGATTTAAGTTTACTGTCCAAAGTTTAATTTGTTTAACGTGTCGGTTTTAGTCCGCCCCCGCTTTAATCAAGGGCACTTGATTCACAGATCAACTAAAAATAGTTGTCACCTGCTGCACCTCAATGCTGCAGAACACTGACAACACAACTGTCAAAATGAATGTGGACATGGTCCCTTTAAGTAAATGGCTGATGACATAGAAACATAGAAACATAGAAAATAGGTGCAAGAGTAGGCCATTCGGCCCTTCGAGCCTGCACCACTATTCAATATGATCATGGCTGATCATGCAAATTCAGTACCCCATTCCTGCTTTCTCTCCATACCCGCTGATCTCTTTAGCTGTTAGGGCCACATCTAACTCCCTTTTGAATATATTTAACGAACTGGCCTCAACAACTTTCTGTGATAGAGAATTCTACAGGTTCACAATTCTCTGAGTGAAGAAGTTTCTCCTCATCTCGGTCCTAAATGGCTTACCCCTTATCCTTAGACTGTTACCCCTGGTTCTGGACTTCCCCAACATTGGGAACATTTTTCTTGCATCTACACTGTCCAATCCCGTCAGAATTTTATATGTTTCTATGAGATCCCCTCTCATTCTTCTAAATTCCAGTGAATATAAGCCGAGTCGATCCAGTCTTTCTTCATATGTCAGTCCGGGCATCCCAGGAATCAGTCGGGTGAACCTTCAATGCACTCCCTCTGTAGTGTATGGAGAAAGAGTCAGACTGAACACTGTGAGCTCAAAGTAAAGCTTGACCTGTACAGCCACCAGAGGGCTCATTCCCCGGAATCCCAAGGGATCCCATAATCCCTTGGGAGCACAGGTATTTAAGAATGCTTCACAGCTTGGAGAGGCACTCTGCAGACCTGCAATAAAAGACGACGGTCACATTTTACTTTGAGCTCACAGTCTGACTCTTTCTCCATACACACAAGGAATTATGGGATCTCTTGGGACCCTGGGGAATGAGCCCTCTAATGGATGTATTGAGTAAATACAAGTCCACATATATTACACCCTCAATAGCAAGAATGTCCTTCCTCAGATTCGGAGACCAAAACTGCACACAATATTCAAGGTGTGGCCTCACCAGGGCCCTTACAACTGCAGTAAGACCTCCCTGCTCCTATACGCAAATCCTCTCGCTATGAAGGCCAACATGCCATTTGCCTTCTTCACCGCCTGCTGAACCTGCATGCCAACTTTCAATGACTGATGTACCATGACACCCAGGTCTCGTTGCACCTCCCCTTTTCTTAATCTGTCACCATTCAGATAATATTCAGCCTTCCTGTTTTGCCACCAAAGTGGATAACCTCACATTTATCTACATTATACTGCATCTGCCATGCATTTGCCCACTCACCGAACCTATCCAAGTCAACCTGCAGCCTCTTAGTATCCTCCTCACAGCTCACACTGCCACCCAGCATAAGGTCATCTGCAAACTTAGAGATATTACATTCAATTCCTTTGTCTAAATCATTAATGTATATTGTAAGTAGCTGGGGTCCCAGCACTGAACCTTGCAGTACCCCACTAGTCACTGGCTGCCTTTCTGAAAACATAAGAATATAAGAATTAGGAACAGGAGTAGGCCATCTAGCCCCTCGAGCCTGCTCCGCCATTCAACAAGATCATGGCTGATCTGGCCGTGGACTCAGCTCCACTTACCCGCCCGCTCCCCGTAACCCTTAATTCCCTTATTGGTTAAAAATCTATCTATCTGTGATTTGAATACATTCAATGAGCTAGCCTCAACTGCTTCCTTGGGCAGAGAATTCCACAGATTCACAACCCTCTGGGAGAAGAAATTCCTTCTCGACTCGGTTTTAAATTGCTCCCCCGTATTTTGAGGCTGTGCCCCCTAGTTCTAATCTCCCCCACCAATGGAAACAACCTCTCTGCCTCTATCTTGTCTATTCCTTTCATTATTTTAAATGTTTCTATAAGATCACCCCTCATTCTTCTGAACTCCAACGAGTAAAAACCCAGTCTGCTCAATCTATCATCATAAGGCAACCCTCTCATCTCCGGAATCAGCCTAGTGAATCGTCTCTGTACCCCCTCCAAAGCTAGTATATCCTTCCTGAAGTAAGGTGACCAAAACTGCATGCAGTACTCCAGGTACGGCCTCACTAATACCCTATACAGTTGCAGCAGGACCTCCCTGCTTTTGTACTCCATCCCTCTCGCAATGAAGGCCAACATTCCATTCGCCTTCCTGATTACCTGCTGCACCTGCAAACTAACTTTTTGGGATTCATGCACAAGGACCCCCAGGTCCCTCTGCACCACAGCATCTTGTAATTTCTCCCCATTCAAATAATATTCCCTTTTACTGTTTTTTTTCCCAAGGTGGATGACCTCACATTTTCCGACATTGTACTCCATCTGCCAAACCTTAGCTCATTCGCTTAACCTATTTAAATCTCTTTGCAGCCTCACTGTGTCCTCTACACAACCTGCTTTCCCACTAATCTTTGTGTCATCTGCAAATTTTGTTGCACTACACTCTGTCCCCTCTTCCAGGTCATCTATGTATATTGTAAACAGTTGTGGTCCCAGCACCGATCCCTGTGGCACACCACTAACCACCGATTTCCAACCCGAAAAGGACCCATTTATCCCGACTCTCTGCTTTCTGTTAGCCAGCCAATTCTCTATCCATGCTAATACATTTCCTCTGACTCCGCGTACCTTTATCTTTTGCAGTAACCTTATCGAATGCCTTTTGGAAATCTAAATACACCACATCCATCGCTACACCTCTATCCACCATGCTTGTTATATCCTCAAAGAATTGCAGTAAATTAGTTAAACATGATTTCCCCTTCATGAATCCATGTTGCGTCTGCTTGATTGCACTATTCCTATCTAGATGTCCCGCTATTTCTTCCTTAATGATAGCTTCAAGCATTTTCCCCACCACAGATATTAAACTAACCGGCCTATAGTTACCTGCCTTTTGGCTGCCCCCTTTTTTAAACAGAGGCGTTACATTAGCTGCTTTCCAATCCGCTGGTACCTCCCCAGAGTCCAGAGAATTTTGGTAGATTATAACAAATGCATCTGCTATAACTTCCTCCATCTCTTTTAATACCCTGGGATGCATTTCATCCGGACCAGGGGACTTGTCGACCTTGAGTCCCATTAGCCTATCCAGCACTACCCCCTAGTGATAGTGATTATCTCAAGGTCCTCCCTTCCCACATTCCCGTGACCAGCAATTTTTGGCATGGTTTTTGTGTCTTCCACTGTGAAGACCGAAGCAAAATAATTGTTTAAGGTCTCAGCCATTTCCACATTTCCCATTATTAAATCCCCCTTCTCATCTTCTAAGTGACCAACATTTACTTTAGTCACTCTTTTCCGTTTTGTATATCGGTAAAAGCTTTTACTATCTGTTTTTATGTTTATTCCCGTTTAGTCCTACTCTTTGCTTTCTGTCTGCTAACCAGTTCTCTATCCACATCAATCCATTACCCCCAATACCATGTGCTTTAATTTTGCATACTAATCTCTTGTGTGGACCTTGTCAAAAGCCTTTTGAAAGTCCAAATACACCACATCCATTGGTTCTCCCTTGTCCACTCTACTAGTTACATCCTCAAAAAATTCTAGAAGATTTGTCAAGCATGATTTCCCTTTCATAAATCCATGCTGACTTGGACCGATCCTGTCACTGCTTTCCAAATGCGCTGCTATTACATCTTTAATAATTGGTTCCAATATTTTCCCCACTATCGATGTCAGGCTAACCAGTCTATAATTTCCTATTTTCTTTCTCCCTCCTTTTTAAAAAAGTGAGGTTGCAATAGCTACCCTCCAATCCATAGGAACTGATCCAGAGTCTATAAAATGTTGGAAAATGACCACCAATCCATTCACTATTTCTAGGGCCACTTCCTTAAGTACTCTGGGATGCAGATGATCAGGCCCTGGGGATTTATCGGCCTTCATTCCCATCAATTTCCCCAACACAATTTCCTGACTATTAAGGATTTCCTTCAGTTCCTCCTTCTCGCTAGACCCTCGGTCCCCTAGTATTTACGGAAGGTTATTTGTGTCTTCCTTAGTGAAAACAGAATCAAAGTATTTGTTCAGTTGTTCTGCCATTTCTTTGTTTCCCATTATAAATTCACCTGATTCTGACTGCAAGGGACCTACATTTGTCTTCACTAATCTTTTTCTCTTCACAAATCTATAGAAGCTTTTGCAGTCAGTATTTATGTTCTCTGCAAGCTTACTCTCATACTCTATTTTCCCCCTCCGAATTAAACCCTTTGTCCTCCTCTGCTGAATTCTAAATATCTCCCAATCCTCAGGTTTGCTGCTTTTTCTGGCCAATGTATATGCCTCTTCCTTGGATTTAACACTATCCCTAATTTCCCTTATTAGCCATGGTTGAGCCACCTTCCTCGTTTTATTTTTACGCCAGACAGGGATGTACAATTGTTGAAGTTCATCCATGTGATCTTTAAATGTCTGCCATTGTTTATCCACCATCAACCCTTTAATTATCGCCAGTCTATCCTAGCCAATTCACGTCTCATACCATCAAAGTTACCTTTCTTTAAGTTCAGGACCCTAGTCTCTGACTTAACTGTGTCACTCTCCATCTTAATGAAGAATTCTACCATATTATGGTCACTCTTCCCCAAGGGCCTCGCACTACAAGATTGCTAATTAATCCTCTCTCATTACACAACACCCAGTCTAGAATGGCCAGCTCTCTAGTTGGTTCCTCAACATATTGGTCGAGAAAACCATCCCTTATATACTGCAGGAAATCCTCCTCCACCGTATTGCTACCAGTTTGGTTAGTCCAATCTATATGTAGATTAAAGTAACCCATGATAACTGCTGTACCTTTATTGCATGCATCCCTAATTTCCTGTTTGATGCCATCCCCGACCTCCCTAATACTGTTTAATGGTCTGTACACAACTCCCACTAGTGTTTTCTGCCCTTTGGTGCTCCGTAGCTCTACCCATACAGATTCCACATCAACCAAGCTAATGTCCTTCCTTCCTATTGCATTAATCTCATCTTTAACCAGAAACTCTACCCCACATCTTTTCCTTTCTGTCTATCCTTCCTGAATATTGAATACCCCTGGATGTTCAGTTCCCAGCCTTGGTCACCCTGGAGTCATGTCTCCGTAATCCCAATTACATCACATTCGTTAACAGCTGTCTGCGCAGTTAATTCATCCACCTTATTATGACGGCTCCTCGCATTGAGACACAGAGCCTTCAGGTTTGTTTTTTTAACACTCTTTGTCCTTTTAGAATTATGTTATTGTGTTCCTAACACAGATGAGGCTGCACACAGGGAGGTTAAAGTAACAGTGACCTCAGTCTTTAATAAGACACTCCAGAGTGAGGAACAGGCCTTAGGGGCTGGCTTATATACAGTGCCCCCAAGGGATGCTGGGATCCCTTGGGACTTCAGCGGATGAGCTCCCTGGTGGTGGAACATGGGAGTGCATGCTTTACAGATACACAACATCACTCCCCCGCCAAAGTCAAAGTGAAAACTATTTACAAGGTGAGGCAGTCGGGAGCCTTTATTTCTTTCCCTGGTGGACCGCCTCGGTACAAATGACTGTTCTGGTGTGTTGGCTGTGCCCTTGCTGGGCTGGTGTGTTGCTGGCCCTGCAGCGCTGCTAGGTGAGCCTGGCCTTGCTGGGCTGTTGGGCGTGATGGGTTCGATTTCCTGGTCCGGGGTGGTGTCGTTGATCCTTTGGGTGTGTGTTGTGGGCTCGAAAAAGGTGGTGTCTGCTGTGGGTTGTTCAGGGCAGTCTGTGAACCGCAGCCTCGTTTGGTCCAGGTGCTTTCTGCAAATTTATCCATTGTCTAGTTTGACTACAAACACCCTATTCCCTTCTTTAGCTATCACCGTGCCCGCGATCCACTTGGGACCATGTCCATAGTTTAGCACATACACAGGGTCATTCAGATCAATTTCTCGTGACACAGTGGGCGCGACCATTGTTTACATTTGTTGCTGCTGCCTGCTCTCTACCTGATCTTGCAGGTTGGGGTGAACCAGCGAGAGTCTGGTTTTAAGTGTCGTTTTCATGAGTAGCTCAGCCGGGGGCACCCCTGTGAGCGAGTGGGGTCTCGTGCAGTAGCTGAGCAGTACTCGGGACAGGCGGGTTTGCAGTGAGCATTCTGTGACTCATTTGAGGCTCTGTTTGATGGTTTGTACTGCCAGCTCTGCCTGCCCATTGGAGGCTGGTTTAAACGGGGCCGAGGTACATGTTTGATCCCATTGCGAGTCATGAATTCATTAAACTCGGCGCTGGTGAAACATGGCCCGTTGTCACTGACCAGTATGTCAGGCAGGGCGTGGGTGGCAAACATGGCCCTCAGGCTTTCAATGGTGGCAGTGGCGGTGCTTCCCGACATTATTTCACATTAAATCTATTTTGAAAAAGCATCCACCACCACCAGGAACACTTTAGCGAGAAACAGGCCCGCATAGTCGACATGGATCCTCGACCATGGTCTGGAGGGCCAGGACCACAAACTTAGTGGTGCCTCTCTGGGCGCGTTGCTCAACTGAGCACATACGCTGCATTGCCATACACAGGACACTAAATCAGAGTCGATACCGGACCATCACACGTGGGAACTGGCTATTGCTTTCATCATTACTATACCCGGGTGTGTGCTGTGGAGATCCGAGATGAACGTCTCCCTGCCCTTTTTTGGTTGCACTACGCGGTTACCCAATACCAGGCAGTCTGTCTGAATGTTTAACTCGTCCTTTCGTTGCTGGAACAGCTTGATTGGCTGTTGCATTTCAACGGGGATGCTGGCCCAGCTCCCATGCAGTACACAGTTTTTTACTTGGGACAGCACAGGATCTTGGCTGGTCCAAGTCGTAATTTGGCGGGCCGTGACAGGTGATTTATCATTTTCAAATGCTTCAATAACTATCAACAAGTCTGCGGGCTGCGCCATCATCAACAAGTTTGCAGGCTGCGCCATTTCCACCCCCGTGGTGGGCAATGGTAGCCGACTGAGAGCATCCGCACAGTTCTCGGTGCCTGGCCTGTGGCGGATGGTATAGTTATACGCTGATAGCGCGAGTGCCCACCTTTGTATACGGGCTGAGGCATTCGTATTTATCCCTTTGTTTTCAGCGAACAGGGATGTGAGAGGCTTGTGATCGGTTTCCAGCTCAAATTTGAGGCCAAACAGGTACTGATGCATTTTCTTTAACCTGAACACACATGCTAATGCCTCTTTCACAATCATGCTGTAGGCCCTCTCGGCCTTAGACAAGCTCCTGGAAGCATAGGCGACAGGTTGCAACTTCCTCGCAATGTTAGCTTGTTGTAATACACACCCGACTCCGTACGACGACGCGTCACATGCTAGCACAAGACTTTTACACGGGTTATACAATACAAGCAGCTTGTTGGAACATAAAATGTTTCTGGCTTTCTCAAATGCAATTACTTGTTTTTTTTCCCCATACCCAGTTCTCACCTTTGCGCAATAACACATGTCGGGGCTCTAAAAGGGTTCTTAACCCCCGTAGGAAGTTACCAAAAATTTGAGGAGTCCCAGGAACGACCGCAGCTCCATGACATTTTGTAGCCTGGGCGCATTCCTGATAGCCTCTGTCTTGGCGTCTGTGGGCTCAATGCCATCTGCCGTGAACTTTCTCCCCAAAAACTCCACTTCTGTTGCCATGAAGACGCATTTCGACCTCTTCAGCCGCAGCCCTACGCATTCCAGTCGCTGGAGGACCTCCTCCAGGTTTTGTAGGTGCTCGGCAGTGTCCCGACCCGTGACCAATATGTCGTCCTGAAAGACCACCGCGTGTGGTACCGACTTGAGTAGGCTCTCCATGTTTCTCTGGAAGATCGCTGCAGCCGACCGAATTCCAAATGGGCATCTGTTCTGGATGAACAGTCCCTTGTGCGTGTTGATGCAAGTGAGGCCCTTCGAAGACTCCTCCAGCTCCTGCGGCATGTAGGCCGAAGTCAGGTTGACCTTGGTGAACGTCTTGCCTTCTGCCAGCGTCGCAAATAGGTCATCTGCCTTAGGTAGTGGGTATTGGTCCTGTAGCGAGAAACAATTAATACTTACTTTATAATTGCCGCAAATCCTGACCGTGCCATCACTTTTGAGTACTGGAACAATCGGACTGGCCCACTCGCTGAATTCCACTGGGGAGATGATGCCCTCACGTTGCAGCCTGTCCAGATCGATTTCCACTCTCTCCCTCATCGCTCGCGTCTTGTGGTGAATGGGTCGTGCCTCTGGGACCAAGTGGATCCGCACCTTCGCCCCGGAAAAGTTTCCAATGCCTGGCTCAAAAAGGGAAGGAAATTTGTTAAGAACCTGGGTACATGAGGCCTCATCGACATGTGATAGTGCTCGGATGTCATCCCAGTTCCAGCGGATTTTCCCAGCCAACTCCTTCCAAGCTGTGTTTGGCCATCGCCAGGGCAATCCAGAGTGGCAGTTTGTGCATCGTGTCCTCGTAGGTGACCTTGACCATGGCGTTGCCCAGGACAGTGATAAGCTCTTTGGTGTACATTCTCAGTTTCGTGTGGATGGGGTTCAGGGCTGGTCTGAGTGCCTTGTTGCACCACAGTCTCGCAAACATCTTTTTACTCATGATGGATTGGCTAGCGCCAGTGTCCAGTTCCATGGCTACGGGTAAGCCATTCAATTTTACATTTAGCATTATAGGTGGACATTTCGTCGAAAATGTGTGCACCCCATGTACTTCAGCATCTGCCTTCTCTCTCTGAGGCTCAAAATTGCTTTGATCCACCATGGACCGATCTTCCTCTGCCACATGGTGGTTAGCAGGTTTTGCAGAGCTTGCAGCCTGTTTGCAAGCTCGTTGGAGGTGCCCCATTGTTCCACAGCTCTTGCAAACATACCCTTTGATGCGGCATAAATAGGCTGAATGGAAGCCTCCACAACGCCAACAAGGTGTGAATTGCTTTGTATTCATCCTTTGTTGGGGACTCTGAGTCATCTGGGTCACCTGAGGCCTGCTGGCAGTTGCAGACTCGTGGGTTCTGCCCTGTACATTTCTGCTTGCAAACACAGTTCCAGTTAATTTATGAACATTGCTAACACTTGTGTGCTGAGAGATTTGTTTGGTGTTATCACTGGTGGACATAAATGTCTGTGCTATCGCAATGGCCTTGCTGAGGTTCGGTGTCTCTACAGTCAAAGGTTTTCGTAGGATGGTCTTGTGGCCAATGCCCAGTACAAAAAAGTCTCTGAGCATTTGCTCCAGATAGCCATCAAACTCACATTGTCCTGCAAGTCGCCTTAGCTCGGCGACGTAGCTCACCACTTCCTGACCTTCAGATCGCTGGCACGTCTAGAACCGATACCTCGCCATCAGCACGCTCTCCCTTGGGTTAAGATGCTCCCGAACCAGTGTACACAGCTCCTCATATGACTTATCTGTCGGTTTCACTGAAGCCAGAAGATTCTTCATGAGGCCGAAGGTCGGTGCCCCGCAGACTGTGAGGAGGACCGCTCTCCTTTTTGCAGCGCTTCCTTCTCCGTCCAGCTCGTTGGCTACAAAGTACTGGTCTAGCCACTCGACATAGGCTTCCCCGTCCTCACCCTCCGAAATCTTCTCCAGGATTCCCACAGTTTGCCGCATCTTTGCGTTGGATTCGTATTCTCATCGCCAGTTATTGTGTTCCTAACACAGATGAGGCTGCACACAGGGAGATTAAAGTAACAGTGACCTCAGTCTTTAATAAGACACTCCAGAGTGAGGAAAAGGCCTTAGGAGCCGGCTTATATACAGTGCTCCAAAGGGATGCTGCGATCCCTTGGGACTTCAGGGGATGAGCTCCCTGGTGGCGGAATATGGGAGTGCATGCTTTACAGATACACAGCAGTTGTAATGTGGCCCTTTTTGATTTTGCCTTTGATTTCTCTGCCCTCCAATTTTACTTATCTCCTTTCTACCTTTTGCTTCTGCCCCCATTTTACTTCCCTCTGTCTCCCTGCATAGATTCCCATCCCCCTGCCATATTAGTTTAAACCGTCCCCAACAGCACTAGCAAATACTCCCCTTAGGACATCCGATCTGGTCCTGCCCAGGTGCAGACCGTCTGGTTTGTACTGGTCCCACCTCCCCCAGAACCAGTTCCAATATCCCAGGAATTTGAATCCCTCCCTCTTGTGCCATTCCTCAAGCCACATATTCATCTTAACTATCCTGCTATCAACATGTCATCTATTGACATCATCTGATGTGTCATCAAATTACGTCATCTGACCTGCTTCCTTTTAATTGGCTGGGAACCTCACTGGGCGGGCTCAACAAGACCAATCGGGGAAAGCCGTGGGGGAAGCCGGCATGGAGACAGTAGCGGCGGGGGGGGTCGCAGACCGCCACCTCCTTCAGCCGCACTGAGCCCGTCTCAGTAGGCGAAATCCCGGCCCCTGTGTGTGGTACTGTCAAGAATGAACAAGAGGTTGGAGGCCTGAGGCAACGTGCTTGTTGCTGTAGTAGATGTCACACAGCGAGTTGTTGAAATTTAAAGCCCGAGTTTACCTCTGCCCAGCCGATGGGAGCAGAGCGGGTGGGTGGTTAAAATAGCGATAGCGTGGTTATCGCTGCATTCCCAATATACTGCCACCAGCTACCATTTTAATCATGGACTTTTCAGAGACGGCCAAGGCCTCCTGAAATATATTAAAACAGGCTCCTATGACGCAATTATGACCCCAACACAATTTTAACTAAAAATGGTGAGAGCGCTGTCCCATAATGGCACGGGCCCATAAACCTGGCAACAAGTGAATCGGAGATAGAAGCGGCCCATAAAATGAAGTAACTTACATTTTTTATTTCCTGTAGGCCAGGAAAAGCAGAAATGCTGCTTCGGGTACCACAAGGGAACCTTGCGTCTTCCCTGCGCCGGTCTTCCCTCCCCCTCCCCCGACTGCAATGCCCTCCCGATTCCCCTCCTAAGCACTTCCCTGACTGCCGGGTTCCATTCCTTTGTGTGCCAGCGGCAGCCTTCTGTGTCCCGAAAGCCTGCCTCCACTCTCCAGGTTCAGCCGGGAGACCAACAGGGTCCCTATCCTTCTGCCTTGGGCCGATTCTTCTAATTCTTTTATAATCCTTCACTCATGGAAGCTCAAAATCACTAAAAATATTCTATTCTGCCTGTTGAGTTTTATATTGGGCTAGGATTAGACTAGGCAGGGGATAAGCCATTTAGGACCGAGGTGAGGAGAAACTTCTTCACTCAGAGAATTGTGAACCTGTGGAATTCACTACCACAGAAAGTTATTGAGGCCAGGTCGTTAGATATATTAAAAAGGGAGTTAGATGTGGCCCTTACGGCTAAAGGGATCAAGGGGTATGGAGAGAAAGCAGGAATGGGGTACTAAAGTTGCATGATCAGCCATGATCAAATTGAATGGTGGTGCAGGCTCGAAGGGCCAAATGGCCTGTTCCTGCACCTATTTTCTATGTTTCTATGAGGCACGCAGCAAATTCATCCTGACCTCGAAAGCCTGAGGCCTAGGCAATTTTACCTCCTGGGTCTTACCCCACTCCACCATCAGTTCCCTGCGCTAAACCAGCAGGAAGTGGCAGCTGGCCAGCAGACAGGAGTGGAATGGCAAGTTTCAGGAGGGCACCGACAGGAAAGGTCCCCGGCACTTGAGTAAATCACGGGGTGGGGGGGTTACAGCAGGGCCTTGCGATCAGGGGAAGGGAGGAGCCCGGGGCAGAGGAGGCCTTAGCATTCCTGATCTGATTTATCTGTGGTGTCACGGGTAAAAAGCTGTGTAAAAATTAAGTGGGCGATACACCTCTCCCTTCCCGCCCAGCTGCAATTGTACCATGCCTGATTTTTCAAGCGCACGAGTCAGGCGAGGGCCTCATACAGTTAGGGAATCAGGGTTCTATTACTTCATAGGTCCCCAGCACTATTTCAATGCAGAAGTAATTAAGGCGCTTGCAGCAGTCACCCCAGAGCTGAACCCTGGCAGAGGACCAAAGAAACCGCTCCAGGTAAAATTGCCAGGGCCTCAGGCTGTCGAGGTCAGGATGGTTTACTGCCTGCCTCTTCGCCTGCCTACACTAATATAAAACTCAACAGGCAAAATAGAATATTTTTAGTGTTTTCAATATAGTTTATACATTGCATGGGTGAAGGATTGCAAAAGAATCAGCAGAATCTGCAGTGATCATTGAGTCATTTTTCACTGCGAGGCCACCCCTTCATGAACTGCTGACCCCCCCCACCCCGACCCAAACCCCACACTTACCTTCGGCCCAGCAGGCAGCCTCTGGGCCACGCGACTTTCCACTGCTTCCTGGCCCCGAAATTCACGGTCCCGGGAAGGACATTACTGCCCGTTTGCGGCAGCCATTCGTCAAAATCGAATGGCCGCCGCTTTGGGCTCAACTGGCAGCCCGACATAGATTCACCGGGAGGTTTTGCAGCGGTATGGGCCACCGCTGACTCTCCAGGTGGTGTGGGGCTTGCGGCGGTAGTGACACGCTAAAAGTGCGCACCGCTGCCGCTCCGCCCCCGGACCCATTTTCATCGTGAAGAAGCCGGCCCTTTCGCTGACGGTGCCCCTGCCAGCTTTTAGGGCCAGTGAAGAGTGGCAGAGATTTAGGAGCCGGTTTAGCTCGACGACAGCAATTGAGTCGGCAGCTGAGAAGTCCAGTAAGAGTTCATCTGGGGGAAATCCTGGAGCCAGCTTCGTATTGCTCAGCAACAAGGCCAGGAGCCTCTTCAATGGATCGGAGGAGTTCAGCATAGAATTCGCACTCAAGGGAAGGGAGACAGAGAGAGGGTGTGAGAGAGAGAGGAGGAAAGAGAGAGGGTGTGAGAGAGAGCAAGAAAGAGAGAGAGGGAAAGAGAGAGAGGGAAAGAGAAAGAGGGTGAGAGAGACAGAGGGAGGGTTCGGGAAACAGATGGTGAGGGAAAGAGAGAGGGTGAGAGAGAGGGAAAGAGAGAGAGAGGGAGAGGGAAAGCGAGAGGGTGAGAGAGAGGGTAAGAGAGAAGGAAAGAGAGAAGGTGATGTTGTGTATGGAGAAAGAGTCAGACTGAACACTGTGAGTTCAAAGTAAAGTGTGACCGTAGTCTTTTATTGCAGGTCTCCAGAGTGCCTCTCCAACCTGTGAAGCCTCCTTAAATACCTATGCTCCCAAGGGATTATGGAATCCCTTGGGACTCCAGGGGATGAGCCCTCTAGTGACTGTACAGAGTAAATACAAGTCCACATATATAGCAACACTCCCCCCCCAAAGTCAATAGTGTAACTATTTACAATGTGAGTCGATCTGGGGCCCTTCTTGCAATGGTTGATTGTCTCGGTGTGAAAGCTGGTGTTGTTGAATCATTTGTTGGGCCCTCACTGGGCTGCTGTGCAGCTGCCCTTGCTGGGCTGCCTGGTGTGTTGGGCCCTGCTGGGCTGCTGTGGATGATGGGTTCTGCTTCATGGTCAACCGTGGTGCCGGTTGCCACTGGTGTGTCTGTTGTGGGATCAAAAAAGGTAGGGTCCAAGGTGGGTTGCTCAGGATAGTCCGTGAATCTGAGTTTGATTTGGTCCAAGTGTTTCCGGTGAATGAGTCCATTTGAAAGTTTGATTCGAAACACCCTGCTTCCCTCTTTGGTCACGACAGTGCCGGGAAGCCACTTGGGAATTTGTCCATAATTTAAAACAAATACAGGGTCATTGATTTCAATCTCGCGTGACACATTTGCGCTATCATGGTATGCACTTTGTTGAAGCTGCCTGCTCGCTACTTGTTCATGTAGATCAGGGTGAACTAACGAGAGCCTTGTCTTAAGTGCTCTTTTCATGAGCAGTTCAGCAGGTGGGATCCCAGTGAGTTAGTGGGGTCTCGTGCGGTAGCTCAGCAGGACTCGGGATAGGCGAGTCTGCAATCAGCCTTCAGTTACCCTCTTCAAGCCTTGCTTGATGGTTTGCACTGCTCTCTCTGCCTGACCATTGGACACTGGTTTAAATGGGGCAGTTGTGACATGTTATGGGTCATGAATTCTTTGAACTCAGCACTTGTAAAACATGGCCCGTTGTTGCTCACCAGGACATCGGGTAAGCCGTGAGTGGCAAACATGGCCCGCAAGCTTTCAGTAGTGGTAGCGGACATGCTAGCCAACATTATCTCACATTCAATCCACTTGGAGTACGCGTCTACAACCACAAGGAACATTTTACCCAAGAATGGGCCTGCATAGTCGATGTGTACCCTAGACCAAGACCATAAACTTAGCGGCGCCTCCCTGGGTACATTGCTTAACTGCGAGCATGTGTTACATCTGTGAATGCAGGACTCTAAGTCCACAACGATACCAGGCCACCACACGTGGGATCTGGCTGTCATTTTCATCATTACGATGCCTGGGTGGGTACTGTGGAGGTCATTGATGAAGGTGCTTCTGCCCTTCTTGGGGACCACTACTCGATTGCCCTACAGAATGCCTGTATAGACATTTCATCTTTGCGCTGCTGGAACGGCTTTATCTCTTCCTGCATTTCCACTGGGACACTGGACCAGCTCCCGTGAAGCACACAGCTTTTGACTAGAAATAATAAGGGGTCCTGGCTCGTCCAGGTTTTGATCTGCCGGGCAGTGACGGGTGATTCCTCACTCTCAAATGCTTCCATAACCATGGCTAGATCTGTGGGCTGCACCATTTCCGCCCCCGTGGTGGGCAATGGCAGCCTGCTGAGAGCATCAGCGCAGTTTTCTGTGCCTGGCCTGTGGTGGATGGCATAGTTGTATGCGGACAACGTGAGCGCCCATCTCTGGATGCGGGCCGATGCGTTGGTATTTATCCCTTTACTCTCGGAAAACAGGGATATAAGTGGCCTATGGTCAGTTTCCAATTGGAATTTTAGCCCAAACTGGTATTGATGCATTTTCTTTACCCCATAGACACATGCTAACGTTTCTTTTTCAATCATGTTGTAGGCTCTCTCAGCCTTAGACAGATTCCTGGATGCATAAGCAACCGGTTGCAGTTTCCCGAAATCATTGGCTTGTTGCAATACACACCCGACGCCATATGGCGAGGCATCACATGCTAGTACCAAACGCTTACATGGATCATACAACACAAGCAATTTGTTTGAGCATAACAATTTTCTCGCTTTTACAAAGGCATTTTCTTGACTTTTGCCCCAAACCCATTCACCCCCTTTTCGTAGTAAGACATGTAGTGGTTCTAACAGTGTGCTGAGACCCGGTAAGAAGTTACCAAAGTAGTTCAAGAGTCCGAGAAACGACCGCAGCTCCATCACATTCTGTAGCCTCGGTGCATTCTCGATTGCCTCCGGCTTCGCGTTGGTGGGCCTGATGCCGCCCACCACAATCCTCCTTCCCAAGAACTCCACTTCAGGTGCCAGGAAAATGCACTTCGAGCGTTTTACCCTGAGCCCCATGCAGTTGAGTCAACTAAGAACCTCCTCCAGGTTCTGCAGGTGCTCAACTGTGTTCTGACCTGTGACCAAGATGTCGTCCTGGAAGACCACGGTGTGCAGGACCGACTTCAGTAAACTTTCCATGTTTCTCTGGAATATCGGCGCCGCTGATCAGATTCCAAACGGGCATCTGTTACAAACAAAAAGATCTTTGTGCGTGTTGATGTTTGTGAGGGCCTTCGATGATTCCTCCAGTTCCTGCATCATGGAGGCTGAAGTTAGATCCAGCTTCGTGAATGTCTTTCCTCCCATCAGCTCTGGTTCGTCATGATCCTCTGTGGATCTGTCCTCCTCTGCAAGCAGGTTTAACAGGCTTTTCAGCTCGCCTGCATACTTGTTGGAGGTGTCCCATTGTTCCACAGCCCTTGCAAACGTACTCTTTGAATCGGCATGAATAGAAATGATGATCACCCCCGCAGCGCCAACAAGGTGCTAATGGCCTTGCATTCATCACCCTTGATGGTGGACTCTGAGTCATCTGCGGGTGTGCAGCTGCAGGTATATGTGACCTGCCCTGTACGTTACGATTCGAAAACAACATCACTTTGTTCACAGTACTTGTAGCAGCACTTGTGTGCTGAGAGATTTGCTTTGTATTGTCACTGGTGACAATGAACACCTGGGCTATTGCTATGGCCTTACTCAAGGTTGGGGTCTCTGCAGTCAAAAGTTTGCAAAGTATGGTTTTGTGACCAATGCCAAGTACGAAAAAGTCTCTGAGCATGTGCTGCAAATGTCCTTCAACTTCGCAATGTCCTGCAAGGCGTTTTAGGTCGGCGACATAACTCGCCACTTCCTGGCTTTCAGACCTTTTGTAGGTGTAGAACTGGTACCTCGTCATCAGAACGCTTTCCTTCGGGTTTAAGTGCTCTCGGACCAGTGTGCACAAATTGTCGTGCAATTTCTCCGTGGGTTTCGCTGGAGTGAGCAGATTCTTCATGAGGCCATACGTTGGTGCCCCACAGACAGTGAGGAGGATCGCCCTTCGTTTGGCAGCGCTCTCTTCCCCATCTAGCTCGTTGGCCACGAAGTATTGGTCGAGTCGCTCCACAAAAGTTTCCCAATCATCTCCCTCCAAAAATGTCTCCAGGATGCCCATTGTTCTCTGTATCTTTGGGTTCGCCATCTGTATCTCGTCGCCAGTTGTTGTGCATGGAGAAAGAGTCAGACTGAACACTGTGAGCTCAAAGTAAAGTGTGACCATAGTCTTTTATTGCAGGTCTCCAGAGTGCCTCTCCAACCTGTGAAATCTCCTTAAATACCTGTGCTCCCAAGGGATTATGGGATCCAGAGGATGAGCCCTCTGGGGGCTGCACAGAGTAAATACAAGTCCACATATATAACAGGTGAGGGTGATAGAGAGAGAGAGAGAGGGAGGGAGAGAGAGGGAAGGGAGCAAAAGAGAAAGGAGAAAGTGATAAAAGTGAGGAAAGGGAATGAGAAACAGAAAGAGAAAATTTGATTGGGAGAGAGAGAAATAGAGAAATAGGAATAGAGAAATTGAAAAGGGGGGAAAAAAACTAGAGAGGGAGAGAGAAATAGAGATCCCAAGATTCACAGAGAGAAAAGGGAAATTTCAATGTAGGGGCTAAGACTGGAAACGTCGTCCCAACTCAGCATTCCACGTGGTAACAAATGGGAATCTGTTCAACCTCTGCTGCCTCCAAGCTAGATCCAAGGTCGTCCCATCCTCTGTCATGGAACTACAGTACGCAGATGACGCTTGCGTCTGCACACACTTGGAGGCCAAACTTCAAGCCTTCGCCAACACCTTCATCGAGGTGTACGAAAGCATAGGCCTTACACTAAACATCTATAAGACAAAGGTCCTCTACCAACCTGACCCTGCCGCACAGCACTTCCCCCCCAGTTATCAAAATCTACTGTGAGGCCTTGGACACCGTGGACCATTTTCCATACCTCGGGTGCCAACTGTCAGCAAGGGCAGGCATCGATGACGAGGTCCAACACCGCCTTCAGTGTGCCAGCGCAGCCTTCAATCACCTGAGGAAGAGAGTGTTTGAAGACCAGGACTTCAGATCTGGCACCAAGCTCATGGTCTACTGCACAGTAGTGATACCCGCCCTCCTATATGGCTCAGAGACGTGGACTATATACAGCAGGCCCCTCAATCCACTGGAGAAGTACCACCAACGCTGCCTCTGCAAGATCCTGCAAATCCACTGGGAGGACAGATGCACCAACATCAGTGTTCTTGCCCAGGCCAACATCCCCAGCATCGAAACACTGACCACATTCGGCCAGCTCTGCTGGGCAGGCCACATCATCTGCATGCCCGACACGAGACTCCCAAAGCAAGCTGCGATCCGTTTCCTGGCCCGAGGAGCCTGAGTAACTCACCAGGGGTGGCACAATACCACCAGCACCAATTTTAGGGAACTCAGGTCGGTGCTGTGATGCCACTCCACTCCATGGCCTGTGGTGGACCCAGCCGCGAAAGCAACGCTGAGGTCTCGGGGGGGCATCCAGCTGAGACTGCATGCGAGCAGCCACAGTGAGGAGCCACCAGATATGACAGCACTTAGACGCTCCGTCCGACTCTTGCAGAGCTGCGGCCAGCCACTCCAAAGCAGCACCGATTCGCTCGTTCCCTCGCACACGTGCTGCAATGGCAGCTGCCACATTACCCTAAGGGTGAATTTCCCGTGGGAATAATACCCCAATGAAAACTGCAAATTTCAGCTTTGCAGGGCTAATAAGAGTGGAGCACATTTTTGGGGTATAAAAGCTGAATTTGGATGCAATGGCCACCGCAAACTTTGCGGCGCTAATCGGGGAAAAAACCATAACACCACCAGCTTTCGGGCTGCAGTGAATTTCGGCCCCCCTGCCCGTTTTGCTGGGAAAGTTGGCATATTGATGAGGCCTAGGCTGGGTATCCTGCTGACACACCCAGATAGGCCAGCCACTCGCTAGGCCGCTTTCCCGCCCGAGAATTCAAATGCCCACCCCCATTTTAAATTGGCCCTGCAGCCCTTAGCAGATTGTCCTTATTCAGAAGCCAATTTTCAGCAAGCATTTCGTGGAATTGCTTTCCAGGTTGCCGGTAATGCAGTTTTAGAGACAAGTACATGAAACCATGTGTAAACATGTGGACCGTTTCCCCATATCTCGGGAGCCTCCCATCAACAAGAGCAGGCATCGACGACGAGATCCAACACCGCCTCCAGTGTGCCAGGTCAGCCTTCGGCCGCCTGAGGAAAAGAGTGTTTGAAGACCAGGCCCTCAAAACTGCCACCAAGCTCATGGTCGACAGGGCTGTAGTAATACCCGCCCTCCTGTATAGCTCAGAGACATGGACCATGTACAGTAGACACCTCAAGCCACTGGAGAAATATCACCAACGATGTCTCCGCAAGATCCTACAAATCCCCTGTGAGGACAGGCGCACCAACATCAGCGTTCCCATCCAGGCGAACATCCCCAGCATTGAAGCACTGACCACACTCGATCAGCTGTGCTGCGCAGGCCACGTAGTTCGCATGCCAGACACAAGACTCCCAAAGCAAGTGCTCTACTCGGAGCTCCTTCACAGCAAATGAGCCAAAGGTGGGCAGCGGAAACGTTACAAGGACACCCTCAAAGCCTCCATGATAAAGTGCGACATCCCCACTGACACCTGGGAGTCCCTGGCCCAAGACCGCCCTAAGTGGAAAAAGTGCATCCGGGAGGGCGCTGAGCACCTTGAGTCTCAATGCCGAGAGCGTGCAGAAATCAAGCACAGGCAGCGGAAAGAGCGTGCGGAAAACCAGTCCCACCCACCCCTTCCCTCAATGACTATCTGTCCCACCTGTGACAGAGCCTGTGGCTCGCGTATTGGACTGTTCAGCCACCAAAGAACTCATTTCAGGAGTGGAAGCAAGCCTTCCTCGATTCCGAGGGGCTGCCTGTCATGGATCCTACATGGTTACTGCCGGTACTATTACAAGGTGTGCCACCAGAGGGCACCGCAGTGGGAGACTTGTAGGTTATCTGTACAGGTGTGCCAGGCCTAGTATAAAAGGCAGGCCACCAGGTGTGATCCTCACTCTGGAGTTATCAATAAAGGACTAAGGTCACTACAGTTCAAGTACAACACATTGCCTCGTGGAGTCATTATCAGAGCATCGAAAGACACAACAATTGGCGACAGGATTACGGACCTTCACGTGAAAATGGCTACCCTTGGTACGTTGCAGCAGTTCGCCGATGGTGATGATTGGGATGCCTTTGTGGAGGGGCTCGACCATTTCTTCACAGCAAACGACCTGGCAGGCGACAATCTGGCCACACTGGCTGATAAGCGCAGAGCTATCCTGCTAACCAGTTGTGGGCCCACCGTCTATGGCCTCGTCAGGGACTTGCTGGCATCAGCGAAGACAACGACCAAGGCGTACGAGGAGCTTGTAACGCTGTTCCAAGAACATGTCAAGCCCAAAGAGAGCATCCTCACAGCCAGACACCGGTTTTACACCCACCGACGGCCCGAAGGCCAGGAAATCGCAAAATATGCTGCAGACCTCAGGAGGCTGGCGGCACCGTGTGATTTCAGCGACCACCTCACCGAAGCGCTGCGGGATATCTTTGTCATTGGAATCAGCCACGAGGGCCTTCTTCATAAGCTACTGTCTGCGGATACCACAGTCACACTGCAGAAGGCCATCTCCGTGAGCCAGGCATTCATGATTTCGACCTGCGGCTCTAGGCAGATGACTCGCCCTCAGGACTCAAACCCGGCAATACTATGCACAGAGTGGCGCCTTTTAGAGGCTGGACAGTAGAACGTGAACCTTCTCAGGGATGATAGAACAGGCCCCCGAGTCCCTTAACTCAGAGTCCACCGAGGGGGGCTAATCGAGTAGCTCCAGGCTGGTGTTGCGGAGGGAATCATCGGGCTCACCAGTGCCGCTTTAAAGACTATGTGTGTAAAGGCTGCAGCACAAAGGGCCATTTCCAGTGAATGTGTAAAATAAATATGACTCACTGCGTTGATAAAGAGTCTATAGATGGCCATGAATCCAGGGAGGATTATGAAACTATAGCCAGAGAGGCAGCTTAGCCCCACGATGAGGTATATGGCATGTTTACCTGCACCACCGAGTGTTCCCCGTTGAGGATGGAAGTCGAGATAAATGGCATTCCAGTCTTCATGGAATTGGACACGGGGCCGAGACAGTCAGTAATGAATCAAGAAGCCTTTGAGAGGCTATGGGTCAATCAAACTGAATGACCCAAGTTGGTCCCGGTTCAGGCAAAGCTGCGCACCTACACCAATGAACTTATCCCAGTCGTTGGTAGTGCAGATGTAAAAGTACTCCACGATGGCGTGGTGCACAGGTTACCTCTGGGGATTGTTGCAGGTGATGGACCAACGCTACTTGGAAGAAGGTGGATGGAGAAGATCCATTGGAGTGGGGAAGATTTCATCCCTCCAGCGATCGACGTCCTCCGCGCTCAGAGGCAAAGCAAACCCCCACCTGAAGGTGGACCCGGCACCAGAGAGCAGACCAGCACAGCACCCGAGGCACAGATCGCTCAGCACAACTACGTGGAAATGATCCAGCTGAGACCGACCCGAACGCACCTTCCAGGCTCCAGTGCCAAGACTCCGGAGGAAGAAAATCGTACCCAGAAGCGACTTCCCAGCTTCAGTGGCAGAACCCGGGGAGAAGAGGATCACCACAGTCGACATCGTGAATGGAGGAAAGATGGCGCCCAAACCACGAGGTGATGCGCTGAAGAAAACGATGGCGGCAGCCAGACCACGAGGTGCAGCGCTGATGGAGCAACACATGGCACCAAACGGAGAAGAGGATTGGGGTAAAGATAGCAAGGCTCTCTTAAAGGAGGCCTGCAACCCATCACACATAAAGGGACAGTTCCACATTCTCAATTAATGTAAGAGCAACTGTGAGTTCGATGTAAAATGCGCAATTGATGATCAGAGTTGTGTCCATACAATAAGCAAAGAAAAGTTGCGCGATCGTGATCGGAGCTACAGGTTATTTACAATGAGCAATGAAACGTTGTGCGATATAGGATTTCAACTACATTCAGTCAATGCAGCGGGCGGACACCCATCGGGAGCACACAGGTCCAGCGACCTACCCAATGTAGTAGCCTGCATCCCTGGGACCAGAGTCATGCACCATGGAGTGTGGCCACAAGCAGCCAATACATACAGAGCAAGCGATCTCAGGAGGGCAACGGCACCAGTATCTACCCCGCCCCTGATTGGCTCCACCCGATGGCACCCGATGGCACCAATCGCCACGAGCCTGAAAGAGCAAACTGTGCTAAGATGCAGCCCCCAGACCCCATCGCCACCAAGACCATAGCCGGGAACGAAGGATTACTCGCAACAGTTCCCCCAAATGGGACTGGGACCAGCCAGGATCCCAAACCAAATAATGCCCAGGCAAGCGAGTCAGCAGTTCCCTGTGCACTGCTAGACGACTGCTCCTCAGGGAGCAGCAGTGACCCGGGGCACAAGGAGAGGACAGGGAGGTCACAGGCATCTGTGAACCTGCCCGACACTAGGAGCAACGGCAAAAGCCCCAAGAGCAGACCGCTTGACCCAACCGGGTTCCTACTGCCAGCATTGGGCACCGCACTGCCACCAGACTACCTGGACACCATCCAGCAGTCCTGGCACTAGTTTGTCCTCACGCACCAGTGCTGACCCCAGCATTGAGTCCAAGATATTCCAAGCATGTACTACAAATGCAATATTGTAAATGCATTTTTTTTTTCAACTTGAATTTATATGAATGTAATAAGCCAAGGGCACCATCTGTATGGGGGGGTGGGTGGGTGTTGTGGGGAGAATGGAGTGCTCATGGACACACAAACAGAAACCACTAGCACTCTACTGCCAATGAAAAAACACTCATTCATCCAAGATACAACCGACCTGCCAAGAGTCAACCAGATAGAGCTAAGCCCAGAGCACAGTCAATGCAGAGGGGATTTGCACTAAAAGCTTGTCGCCAGTTGTTGTGTTCCTAACACAGATGAGACTGCACACAGGGAGGTTAAAGTAACAGTGACCTCAGTCTTTATTAAGACACTCCAGAGTGAGGAACAGGCCTCAGGGACCAGCTTATATACAGTGCTTCCAAGGGATGCTGGGATCCCTTGGGACGTCAGGGGATGCGCTCCCTGGTGGCGGAACATGGGAGTGCATGCTTTACAGATACACAACATCACTCCCCCCCCAAAGTCAAAGTGAAAACTATTTACAAGGTGAGACGGTCGGGAGCCTTTCTTTCCCTGGAGGACTGCCTCGGTACAAATGTCTGTTCTGGTGTGTTAGCTGTGCCCTCGCTGGGCTGGCGTGTTGCTGGCCCTGCAGGGCTGCTGGGTGAGCCTGGCCTTGCTGGGCTGTTGGGCGTGATGGGTTCGATTTCCTGGTCCGGGGTGGTGTCGTTGATCCTTTGAGTGTGTGTTGTGGGCTCGAAAAAGGTGGTGCCTGCTGTGGGTTGTACAGGGCAGTCTGTGAACCGCAGCCTCGTTTGGTCCAGGTGCTTTCTGCAAATTTGTCCATTGTCTAGTTTGACTATAAACACCCTACTCCCTTCTTTAACTATCACCGTGCCCACGATCCACTTGGGACCATGTCCATAGTTTAGCACATACACAGCGTCATTCAGATCAATTTCCCGTGAGACAGTGACACGACCATCATTTACATTTTGTTGCTGCCGCCTGCTCTCTACCTGATCATGCAGGTTGGGGTGAACCAGCGAGAGTCTGGTTTTAAATGTCCTTTTCATGAGTAGCTCAGCCAGGGGCACCCCTGTGAGCGAGTGGGGTCTCGTGCGGTAGCTGAGCAGTACTCGGGACAGGCGGGTTTGGAGTGAGCCTTCTGTGACTCGTTTGAGGCTCTGTTTGATGATTTGAACTGCCCGCTCTGCCTGCCCATTGGAGACTGGTTTAAACGGGGCCGAGGTGACATGTTTGATCCCATTGCGGGTCATGAATTTTTTTAATTCGGCACTGGTGATACATGGCCCGTTGTCACTGACCAGTATGTCAGGCAGGCCATGGGTGGCAAACATGGCCCACAGGCGTTCAATGGTGGCGGTGGCGGTGCTTCCCGACATTATTTCACATTCAATCCATTTTGAAAAAGCATCCACCACCACCAGGAACATTTTACCGAGAAACGGGCCCGCATAGTCGACATGGATCCTCGACCATGGTCTGGAGGGCCAGGACCGCAAACTTAGTGGTGCCTCTTTGGGCGCGTTGCTCAACTGAGCACACACTGCATTGCCGTACACAGGACTCTAAGTCAGAGTCGATACTGGGCCACCACACGTGGGGAATCTGGCTATCGCTTTCATCATTACTATACCCGGGTGTGTGCTGTGGAGATCCGAGATGAACGTCTCCCTGCCGTTTTTTGGTAGCACTACGCAGTTACCCCACAACAGGCTGTCTGCCTGAATGGACAGCTCGTCCTTTCGCCGCTGAACGGCTTGATTGGCTCTTGCATTTCAACGGGGATGCTGGTCCATCTCTCATGCTATACACAGTTTTTTACTAGGGACAGCCGAGGATCTTGGTCCAAGTCCTAATCTGGCAGGCCGTGATAGGTGATTTATCATTTTCAAACGCTTCCATGACCATCAACAAGTTTGCAGGCTGCGCCATTTCCACCCCCGTGGTGGGCAATGGTAGCCGACTGGGAGCACGCGCACAGTTCTCGGTGCCTGGCCTGTGGCGGATGGTATAGTTATACGCTGATAGCGCGAGTGCCCACCTTTGTCTGCGGGCTGAGACATTAATATTTATCTCCTTGTTTTCAGCGAACAGGGATATGAGGGGCTTGTGATCGGTTTCCAGCTCAAATTTGAGGTCAAACAGTTACTGAAGCATTTTCTTTACCCCAAACACACACGCTAATGCCTCTTTCTCAATCATGCTATAAGCCCTCTTGGACTTAGACAAACTCCTGGAGGCATAGGCAACAGGTTGCAACTTCCCCGCAACATCATCTTGTTGTAATACTCACCCGACTCCGTACGACGACGTATCACATGCTAGCACGAGTCTTGTACACGGGTTATACAATACAAGCAGCTTGTTGGGGCATAAAATGTTTCTGGCTTTCTCAAAAGCAATTACTTGTTTTTTTCCACATACCCAGTTCTCACCTTTACGCAATAACACATGTAGGGGCTCTAAGAGGGTGCTTAATGCCGACAATCCTGATACCTCATCACCCACCCCACTGATGGTGTCCAGGAGTGATCGCGTAAGGTCAATGCTCTCCGCACTCATTGCCATCATCTGAACCACATCTGTTAGATCCTGCACCTCAGGAGAGCGCTGTCGAGCTCTCCTTCCTCTCCTCACCCTGGGTGTGGCTCACTGCATCCCACTGGGACCCGCAGCCCCAGATGGTGGGAAACCATGGAATATCCCACCAACACTCAAACCACTACTCAGAGAAGGGGCTGGCACCTCAATGGGCGGCATTTGCACCTCCTCCAGAGTGAGTGCAACAATGGGGACTTCATCCACCCCCTCTCTCTCCCCCTCCCCCTCACCCCCATGCTCTTGGTCTGGAAGGTGGGATTGGAAGATGTTCTCCTCCAGGCTCGTCTGCATCTGAATCTTCTTCTGCATTATCAGGGTTGGCCTCAAGTTCTGCAAAATATAACAGAACAGACAAATGGTGAGCAGCAAAGGAGGGGGCAGGGTGGGTGGCATGAGTAGGCTAACACAGTGCAGGCAGCAGGCTGATTTGAAGGACCACGATGAATGATAGCACATTGCATCAACCGAAGCGTAGCTGATGGAGACATCCCCATGAACCGGAGCATGGTTAGCCCACGCAGTACAACATTTAGCAAAGCCAGACTGTGGAATATGCAGGACTTACCCTCTCCCTCGAGTGTGGGCCCAGCTTGTGCAGTTGTGGTTGCTTTTCTCCAGGCAGGACCCATCAAAGCAGCGACCCTCTCTTCCAAGGGTGTCAGTGGCTGCAGATTTGCCGGGCCTCCTCCTGTTCGAGTTCTTTCCCTTTTGTTGTGTGCCACCTTCCTCTGCAAAGATGAAAACATAACTTTTCAGCGAGGGTGTCTTTCTTCTGGGTGGGACATATAGAGCTGGTCACATTTACAATTGCATTGAATAAATGAAAATATTACTTACACTAACTACTTGACCAAGGTCCTGCCACTTCTTTTTGCACTGCCCTCAGACCTCGGGGTGGTCACCATTGCACAGTAATCTTCTGCAAGTTGTTTCCAGCATCTCTTCATTTCTTTCGGTGGAACTTTTTTGTGACCTCTGCTGGTGTCCAGCTCATGCCATCTGGCCTCAATCACAGTAACCAGGGCCTCCACTTCATCCTGTAAAAAATTCTTGGTCCTTGTGCTGCATTGCATCTTGTGTTGCAGCTCCGATTTTTCCAATGAGAATTAAAATTCTCACACACAACTGGCTCTTTAAAAATGGCCAAATACAGACCGGGAGCTGTACTGGGCATGCGCGCCCATAGCAATCACATCAAAACCATCCCTTTTTTTTCCGCGCATGCGCAGAAGCGGCAGCATCATTTTTTCGGCGTAGATATTTGGCTCCACCCCTCCGAAGCTAAAGGATAGGCTGTTGGCACCAATTTCTAACAATAGAACGGGGAAACTTGCAACTTTTTTTTTGGAGTAGTTGGAACCAAGAAAAACGGACGTAACTCTTGCTATACGCCAAAAAACGGGATTGGGGAAAATTGAGCCCTTTGGAAGTGACCTTCAGCTGGGAACAGCAATAAAGCTGTCTAAGTTTCTGGATGACATTAAATCGGGAGGTTGGGCAAATAATACGGAAAAAGATGCAAAAGGATCTGGATTGGTTGGGAAGATGTGCTGATGAGTGACAAATTACATTTAATGTGAATAAATGCAAGATGATGAGATTGGGGAACAGAAATAAACAGTAAGAATAAATGACGAGGCCTACAGGAAATAACATAGGAGAGAGATCTGGGACTATGCGGCCTCAGGGAGCAGATGGATACCTTAGATGCTCTATTGGCAAGCCTCCCATAAACTTGAGCTCATCCAAAACTCGGCTGCCCATATCCTAACTCGCACCAAGTCCCGTTCATCCCTCTCCAGGGTCCCAGCCCAGGAACGCCTCAAGTTTAAAATTCTCATCCTTGTTTTCAAATCCCTCCATGATCTTGCCCCTCCCTATCTCTGTAACCTCCTCCAGCCCCTTAACCCGCCAAGAACTCTGCGCTCCTCCAATTCTGGCCTCTTGCGCATCCCAGATTTTCCTCACTCCATCGCTGTGTCTTCAGCTGTTGAGGCTTTAAGTTCTGGAATTCCCTCCCTAAACCTCTCCACATATCTAGTTATTTCTCCTCCTTTAAGACCCTTCTTAAAACCTACCTCTTTGATCTCAATTACATTAGAGGCGATATATAAATGCAAGTTGTTGTTAGGTGCGCCCCTGGCTCGCATTTACACTGGGCGGCAGCCACCCTAGACTTGCAGCCCCGAGCACTTTACTGAAATATCCATTGATCCACCTTTAGCCTGTGGAAACCAAAATTGTTGGAAAAATTTTACAAATTGTTACTTTTGAAGCAGCCTTTGAAAGTTTTGAGAATGTTGAATCACTTTGACATTAAGTACACATATACATTTCAGAATTACGTGGAATTACATAGAACATACACCACAGAAACAGCCATTCAGCCCAACTATTCTGTGCTGGTGTTTACTGAAAGTTAAGAGAGTCAAATTTATATATTTTGAAATTCACATAGTAACTTGGCAAACAAGGGCCTCTTTCTGTAGTACATGTTGGGGGTCATACACTTAAATGACCTTTAATCCTTTGCTGCTTTTAAATGGCAGATCGAAGGGCTGAATGGCCTACTCCTGCACCTATTTTCTATATTTCTATGTTTCTTATTATTCATCCCCGTATAAAAGGTTTTCCTCTTTGTTCCCTTTGCATTATCCGCACCCAGGCTGAGAAGGCAGCAGGCCAGGAGTGGGCCCGTTGCTCACTTGCTCTCTCCCTATCCAACTCACCACGTGGCAAATTGTATGCGATAGCCCTCGTACCATCACTCAGTAGGTCGCCTCGCAGAAATTCCTCTTATAAAGCATCAGCCAGAAATTATTTCCTGTAAATGGTTAACATTCAATATAATCAGAATTGGAAAAATTACAGGCTCAACAAATATTTTTGAACGTTCAGAACTATTGGGATATATCATATAAATCTGGAAATGAACCCCACCCCACCCCCCCCCCCCCGATTTGCTCCCAGATTTCTACGTGTTCTTTTTAACGGGAGTTGAAAATGCTAATTACTGTCCTTGATCGTGCTAGAGTAGCATCCTGCAGGCGTTGCTGTCCCTGAGGTGCTGAAGTCATTAGCAGTTTACAAGTAAACAATGAGAAGTTTAACAGGCCCTGATGCTTGATTCAGCACTTAGAGCAAACAAAGATTTGGGCTTACAAAAATAAGAAGGAAGTTTAAAATCCCTTCAATACAATATGCTGCTTTTCAAACTGGAAAGACTTTCAAATAAAGTTGATTAAGGAACAAGGCAATAAAAGAGCAGAAAAGATTACCGTTTTAATGAGTCTCTAATAAATTATGTTGATGTTTTAATCTTGTGTTAGTTAAGGAAGCCTCTGAGATAAAGGCTGGACTATGCTGACAGCCGTGTTGTGCAGTTGTTAGCTGGACTTGCGATGGTTTTGAAATCCAGCTCGGTCTGAATTGAAAATGTGTTTTGTTTTGCTATATCTGGGTTGCTTATCTTCTGGGAAGAAGGCATCATTTTTTGGATTATCAAATTGGGACATCAGTTTTTGTGCATGGGACAGTTTTTTTCCCCAATTTTTGTTCAAGTGCCTTTTATCAAGAACTAAGAACAGATATATCATGGGTCAGATGCAAGATACATCTATTCCAACAATGTTCCTTAGACCTAACTTCTGAAAGGCAACTTCTGTACAAGTGTCACAAGCCCACTTTCCACACCAGCCATTCTTACAGACCCTCAGAACGAGATTTCCAATTTATTGTCAATCAATAAATGAATGAAAATTAATTTAGTGTCAATAAATAGGACCCTGTTTGCCAATTTAGGTTGGAACTGATCGAACACTCCGACCTGTTCCACAGAACAAAGAGGCCCACCAAAGGTTTGATGTTTTTTTATGGGCCCCAGAGAAGCAGGAGGTGCTCTCCCAGGACCCTCGAAAAATAATCTGGCCCCCTGCAGCCTTGGGGGGCCCCCACCCTCCGTGATTCCGGCCCCCTCTCCGCAACTTACATTGCTGATGGCACTGTCTGCCCCGGCCTAATCTTGAGTCCTCAATCCATCGAGTTGCAGCAGGACACCTGTTCGGAGTTCGCCTGTCAATTGTTAATGCAGCCAGGACCTCAACATCCTCTTTGGTGCTGGAACGGGAGCCAACCAGCACACTTTGCTAGTCGGTCGGTCAAAAGTCAAAATCGACCCTGTTGTTCTCAGTTAGGTGATGCCGATGTTTCATCCTGATGTAAATAATCAAGTGTGTTTTTCATTAAAATTATATATTTATAAACAATTTTCCTGCGCTCTATTGCTGCTGCAGAAATGAATACATTGAGACAGATGGAGGATCTCAGGTTAACCAGACTCTATCTGCTTCTAAGATCACCCTCGTAGCAGCTTGAAAGAGCAGCTATTCTGGACCATTTCATGAGCTGGCCAACTTTACTCCCCAGCTGAAAAGTTGCCATTCATATAATTCTTCTGTGGCGCTGAAATATTAATTTTATTTGTAAATCTGGAGAGCCGCATTATGTTGAGGATTAGATTGAAACTGTTTGAACTCATTTCGCTTCTGACTCTTTCAGTGCTCTGGATTGCATTTGAGACCTGCTCCCGAAAGTAACAGGAGCAGGTCGTGCTTGAAATAAATGTACTGAAATAAAACAATTACTTGTAATAATCTCAAAACACTTTATGCCTAACTTTATACAACTAAACCAGAGTGCTTATATTTTTTTTCAAATGCTGCACAAAATCTTACCAGGAACTCGAAGGATCGCACATTACGAATACGTACCGGATGGTAAGTGCAATATATCAAGAAAAATCATCCCTAGAACATCACCCTTGCCTGTCACATGATGCGACAATACGAAGAAGATGTTCATTGCTTTATTACTGATCTTTCTGGCATATTATAGAGCATAGGGTAACTTCAAAGGCCCTTATCGATTAAAAGAGACTTCAGAACATTTTTTTCAAATGCACAAATCCAATCACAAACAGTTAAATGACTGGAGGTTTAAAGAAAATGTTTGAAGGCAACACAATCTCAGGGTTCCGAGGAAGAAGTGTTCAAGCTGCACTCTAATAGTTTATGAGATGCCTTTGCATTGAACCTTTGTGATTCCTAGTTATCTATGTCACGTGTTGAAGTTCTGACCATTTACCAATTGCTTTGTCTCATAGCATTTACAATTATTACTATGTCAATATAGATGAAAGAGTGAAAGAAGCATCTTTCCTGACCATTGGGCATCTCAAAACACTTTACAGCCAATGAAGTACTTTTTGGAGTGTAGTCACTGTTGTAATGTGGGAAACACGGCAGCCAATTTGCGCACAGCAAGCTCCCACAAACAACAATGTGATAATGACCAGATAATCTGTTTTTGTTTTGTTGATTGTGAGATAAAGATTGGCCAGGGCACCGGGGATAACTCCCCTGCTCTTCGAAATAGTGTTATGGGATCTTTTACGTCCACCTGAGAGAGCAAACGGGGTTCGGTTTAATGTCTCATCCAAAAGACAGCACCTCCGTCAGTGCAGCACTCCCTCAGCACTGCACTGGAGTATCAGCCTTATGCTTATTTGCTTAAGTCCCTGGAGTGGGACTTAAACCCACAACCTTCTGACTCAGAGGGGAGTGTGCTGCCCACTGAGCCATAGCTAACATTATGATATAAATTTCTCGATAGCAATGGACAATTAAAGTACTGAGTTACAGTTAAAATCAAAAAGCTTGATTTTAAAGTGTAATTGCCATCAAGTAGCTGTCTATATTTTTACTCTGCTATTGCAGCTTCCCATCTTCACTATTTGCAGCTCAGGCCATTCCATCGTACACATTGTCTGCCACTGCAGGCTATGGAAAATTTGAACATGATATCACGCTATAATGGCTAACAACCACCTTTCTAGGATTTTATTAGTATTTATAATATGAAGACATTTTAAGCATTATTTGCACAGATAATTAGGAGCCACAAAGCTGAACTGCTATAGTGCCATCTCTGGTGGTGGGCTGTAATTACAGCAGGACAAGTTTACATAGGCAGTTTGTTGATTAATGTGGCATAGAAATTTAAAGTGGAAAAAGTTGAAGCAAAACACAACAAAAAAGTGACAACAGGAAGTAAGACAGTACTGCAGGTAGATGCGAGATTTTTTTAACATATCGATGATCTTGAGCATAAAGATTAACAAGCCAATTTTATAATTATCAAGATTTAATTGCACAAAGAATAATAGTTGGGTTGCAGTGTGCCACATATGAAGTAAATGTTAGATTTATGTGTTGCATGTGGAATAATATACAGACTGAAGCTTGTGATGAAAGGATAAACACGCTTTAGCTTCTGTGTAAAATAATACTTGGGATCAGTATATTTAAGGTGGTGACAAACAGATCTTTGAATGATAAGGGAGTCAAGGGTTATGAGGCGAGTACAGGGCAGTGGAGTTGAGGCCAAGATCAGATCAGCCATGATCAGCCAGGCTCGAGGGGCCAAATGGCCTATTCCTGCTCCTATTTCTTATGTTCTTATATTACAATGTAACTTATAGGATAGCACACAGACTGATGTATTATTTAAAGTTCAGTTGGAGTGTTAACATGTAAAATAACTGTGTGATTTGAAAATGTAACAATTGAGATCACAGAACCTGGATAACATACAGCATGTTACAAGACTGTCACAAATCTGGGGGATTTAATGGCGTAAACCACACGAAGGAAATTCAGTCAGTTTCTACAATCATTAAAAACCTCAAGATTATAGTCCATTGCCACAATCTAATTGGTATTGTGTAAAAAAATATGTAGAGTAACGATAGCACTACCATCTTACTCACAAATGGATTTGAGGCTGTGAAATCAGCTATTGTCTACCACTATGATCTTTTGAAGGTCATGGTATTTTTTTACATTGTATGTCTAGAGGGGAATATTAGCGATGAAAGTCGTTTGCTACAACACATTGTGTGATGGAAATGACCATAAATGCAGGAATAGTTGTTTATGTACAAATTTGAATACATTGGTTCTAACTATCATAGACTAGCACTTTATGGTTAGTGAGAGAATGATGTGAATAAGGAAAAATTCTGCACTGTAGTAATTCTTTTTTATTTTAACTTCTACTACACAGTATCAAAAATTTACTGGAAATTAAGAGGGAAGCATTAAGGTGTTTGGAGAACTGAAATGGACAGTAATCAGTGTTCAAGCCAGCACCGAGGTGCATCTGCTTCATGTGTTTTTCAAAGCATTCGACATAGATCTGAAATCTTATTGATTGTACAGAAGGAAGAGGCAATGAGCATACTGCAGCTCAAAAGGTACTTTGCTGCAGCCTATATATAGGTTGGTGCTATTGAAGTGGCTGCACCACACTTAGCAATTTTCAAGAGATATTTGCTTTGAAATAAAGTAAATGTTGCAATACAGCATCTACACAAACAAAGAACTCTTTCTTTCGCACAGATACCAGCAAAGAGTTGATCATGCAAATTGTGCAGCTCCAGTATGTTGCTTCACTATATTCAAAAAGATTAAATTCAAATTAGGTGTAAGACAGATTGAGCTAGAATTTCCCCTCTGATTGCTGGCGCTGGATCCTTAGCGGTATTCCAGCGGTTGCGTCTTTTTAACTGCCGGAATATTGCTGGTGCGCGCTCCCACGGTTTTTGGGTCCTCGATGTCGGCGGTGGAGAAGGCTAGTGATGGCGGACTGGAGCAGGCGGCGAGAACGGTAGAAAACCCGCCGATCTCCTTACCTTTAGTAAGGGAAGCAGAATCGCTGCAGACATGGCTGGAAAATCTTCTCTGTGCATGCGCGGTCATTCTCCCGCGATTTCGGGGACAAGGGTGACCCTGCACGTGCGCAGAGAAGAGAAGAACAGCACTGGACATCTTGAAGCTACAGAGGTTGGTTGAGGTCAGTGAGAGAGGAGCAGTGAGAGGATTTGTGAGGTTTTTTGAGGAGTATATTGATTTTATTCAGTATATTTACAATTATATCATAATATAAAATAATATAATTAATAATATAACTAGTAATAATTATAATAATAATAGATCTTAAAATCTTAAAAAATAATAATAATAATAAAAATAATAATAATAAAAATAAATACATAAATAAATGCAAATTTTATATATATATAAATAAATATCAAGAAAATGGAAAATCAAGCCATGGAAGTAGAGAGGGCATTAGGTGAGAGGAAAGAGGCCACTTGTTTCTCGGAGGAAGCCCAGGAGTCATTGGTGGACGAAATGGAGGCCCGTTGGAATCACTTAACACGGGATGGGCGAGGGAAACCGCCACCATTCGTGTATCAGCGGTTATGGCGCGAGATCGCAGAGGCGGTGTCCTCTGTAGTGCCCGTGATGCGGGGGCCGAACCAGTGCCGCAAATGGTGGAATGACATAGTTGGGTCTGCGAGAGTAAGTATTAACTTTTAACATGCTTTGACGATTGACTCTTAAGTAGTGCCACGTTTTATTATGCTGTAAAGCTTGGTGTCATTTTTATTTCCCATCATCGATCTCATTGTGTTAGTGCTCTGTATTTTCATGTGTTCATCATGCAATATTTGCGTGCTAACAAAACTTAAATCTTGCACCCATTGACGAATAGACTGGGGGATGGTTAATTGGGGATATGTACCTATGTATATATATATCTAGAGAGAAAACGGGTGATTATAGACCAGTTAGCCTGACATCAGTCGTGGAGAAAATGCTGGAATCAATCATTAAGGATGAAATAGCAGCGCATTTGGAAAGCAGTGACAGGATCGGTCCAAGTCAGCATGGATTTATGAAAGGGAAATCATCCTTGACGAATCTTCTGGAATTTTTTGAGGATGTAACTAGCAGCGTGGACAAGGGAGAACCAGTGGATGCGGTGTATTTGGACTTTGAAAAGGCTTTTGACAAGGTCCCACACAAGAGATTGATGTGCAAAATCAAAGCACAT
This sequence comes from Pristiophorus japonicus, assembly GCF_044704955.1. NCBI lineage: Eukaryota > Metazoa > Chordata > Chondrichthyes > Pristiophoridae > Pristiophorus > Pristiophorus japonicus. The sequence continues at coordinate 25,169,936 of NC_091994.1, forward strand.
GGTATTGGGGGTAATGTACTGACATAGATAGAGAACTGGTCGGCAGACAGGAAGCAGAGAGTCGGGATAAACGGGTCCTTTTCAGAATGGCAGGCAGTGACTAGTGGAATGCCACAGGGCTCAGTGCTGGGACCCCAGCTCGTTACTATATACATTAACGATTTGGATGAAGGAATTGAGTGTAATATCTCCAAGTTTGCGGATGACACTAAACTGGGTGGCGGTGTGAGCTGTGAGGAGGGTGCTAAGAGGTTTCAGGGTGATTTGGACAGGTTAGGTGAGTGGACAAATGCATGGCAGATGCAGTATAATGTGGATAAATGTGTGGTTATCCACATTGGGGCAAAAACACGAAGGCAGAATATTATCTGAATGGCAGCAGATTAGGAAAAGGGGAGTTGCAACAAGACCTGAGTGTCATGGTTCATCAGTCATTGAAAGTTGGCATGTAGGTACAGCAGGCGGTGAAGAAGGCAAATGGCATGTTGGCCTTCATAGCTATGGGATTTGAGTATAGGAGCAGGGAGGTCTTACTGCAGTTGTACAGGGCCTTGGTGAGACCTCACCTGGAATATTGTGTTCCGTTTTGGTCTCCTAATCTGAGGAAGGATGTTCTTGCTGTTGAGGGAGTGCAGCGAAGATTCACCGGACTGATTCCCGGGATGGCTGGACTGACATATGAGGAGAGACTGGATCAACTGGGCCTTTATACACTGGAGTTGAGAAGGATGAGAGGGGATCTCATAGAAACATATAAGATTCTGACAGGACTGGACAAGTTAGATGCGGGAAGAATGTTCCCGATGTTGGGGAAGTCCAGAACCAGGGGACACAGTCTTATGATAAGGGGTACGCCATTTAGGACTGAGATGAGGAGAAACTTCTTCACTCAGAGAGTTGCTAACCTGTGGAATTCCCTGCCGCAGAGAGTTACTGATGCCAGTTCATTGGATATATTCAAGATGGAGTTTGATATGGCCCTTACGGCTCAAAGGATCAAGGGGTATGGAGATAAAGCAGGAAAGGGGTGCTGAGGGAATGATCAGCCATGATCTTATTGAATGGTGGTGCAGGCTCAAAGGGCCGAATGGCCTACTCCTGCAACTATTTTCTATGTTTCTATGTTTCTATGTTTCTATATATGTGTATGTAGGTATATGTTTGTTCGGTATTAGTAGCTGTCAAATTAGTTCACATATTTTTTGTCACCTTTGCAGAAAAAACTACCGGCGATAGGGCGGAGCTTCACAAAACGAGCGATGGTCCGCTGACCAAAACCGGCGGTAGTCCGCTGAAGACTATTCCTCTGATGGACCTCTAGGAACATGCATGCAGCCCTGACAGGGGCGTATGATTGCACCACCACGTGTATTGGTGCCGAACCAGTTCTCCCAGAGGGTAAATCTGCATAATTCCTCGACAGTACTGTGGTCATGTAATCCAATCTTATGGCAATATAATGTAGAATGTAATGTAATGCTGGGAGCCATTTGGAAACCAAACTCTTTGGGACTGAAGTCTTGTTATGTCATGCACTTTCTCTATACTTTGCTTATGATACTTTCATGTAATGATTCTCAATAAAATATGTTTGTTCTCCACATAAGCCTGCACAAAGTGAATTGCTCTGATGTTACCTCTGACCCCGCCCCTCCCCCGTCACCAACCATTAACGTTATGTTTTTACAGTTGCAGAGGTGGAGCCACCTGCGCCTCCCAGAGCGGAGTCATTGCAGGGAAAACCAAATGAAGAGATGGTGGTGAAGGAGACGGAAGAGATGGTGCTGGAGGAACTGGAGGAGTTGGAGGAGAACACTCCTCAAAGCGTTGTAATGGTGGTGGTGCAGGAGGAGGGAGGGGTGGTGGGACTTCAAGGATCCTTTCTGCCTGCAACCACCGGTTCCTCATCGGTTGTTGGATTCCGGCCCGAGGGAGCGGGAGCAAGCAGCATGCAGCGGCACACACCGTGGTGAATCCGCAGTGGCTGAGCTGCCAAAGTGGGAATGCTGAGCGGCAGGCAGATGTTAGTCTGGACATGGTGGGACTGTCCAGGATGAGCATCGACTTGATTCGAGAGCTCCTTCAGGCCATTGCTGGGTTGTCCGAAGGCATCGCGGCTTTAGCAGCCCGTCAATCGGAGGACATGGCGGAGCTGATTACGGCAATGAGGGAGAACACCCGGACCGCCCACGCCAATGCTACGCGGCAATTGACGGTCGTGGGATATGGCACTGCACCCCAAGGTGCCATACCACCAATGGTGACAACACCTGATTGTCAGGAGGAACCAGTTTCTTCCGACTTTGAAGATGAGCCCCCAAACATAGCGCTGCCATTGTCGCTTCCCCCCCCCCACCCCCAGCAGTCACGCTTGAGGTGCTCTGCTGGTGCATGACGTACTAGTGCTGACTTGGGCAGGACCAGGGATATTGTTAGCGGGAGGAAGAGGAGGGGGTCAGGGCCAAGGGTCGGGGGGGGGGATTGGGGAGGAAAGGCATTGGGAAAGGTGGCAGCAGGTAGAATTGTAGGTGGGTGCAGGGGTGTTTTCAGTGGTGTTTATACTGTTGTTGATATTGTTGTTGTTGCTGTCTGTCGTTCATAATGTTTTTTATTGTCAAAATTTGTGTTCTTTTTTGAACACTCTCCAGTTCTGACAAAGGGCCATCAACCTGAAACATTAACTCTGTTTCTCTCTCCACAGATGCTGCCTGACCTGCTGAGATTTCCAGCATTTTCTGTTTTTATTCCAGATTCCAGCATCTGCGATATTTTGCTTTTGTCAAGTTCTCTTTGTGGGCCCCTGTGGAGCAGTAGTGCTTCTCCAGGGTCCCCCAAAACAACCTGGGCTGCTGCTGTTCCAGGACCCCACCATCTGCGATTGTGACATCCGCCACAGCTTACCTTGCTGGCGGCTACCCTGGCCTGATCTTCAGACCTCAAGCAGGTGAGTTGCATTGGTCTGCCTCTTTGGTGCACTACAGCTTGCCTGCCACATTTAAATGAGGCTGGGGCGTCAAAATTGCCCTATTCCAGAGATTTGAGCACATAATCTAGGCTGACTATCCAGTGCAGTACAGAGAGAGTGCTGCACTCTTCAAGGTGCCATCATTAAAATGAAGTGCTGCACCAAGGACCCATCTGCCCCCTCAGCTGGACAGAAAACATCTCATGGCACTCTTCGAAGAAGATCTGGGATGTTCTCCTGGTATCCTGGTCAATATTCTTCCCCAGCAAATATCATTCAAATTAATTATCTGGTCATTTATCTCATTGTTGTTTTCTTATATTTTTCCTACATTACTACACTTCAAAAGTACTTAATTGGCTATGAAACGCTTTGGGATGTCCTGAGGACATGAAAAAGGTGCTATATAAATGAAAGTTCTTTCATTTTTTGTTTCCTACCAAATATCTAGATACTTAGGAGCAGTTTATGTGGATTTCAGAAAGGGTGATCATGCTTAACAAACCTGAGAAGAGTATTTTGAGGTGACAGATATGGTAGGTGGGGGGCTGTGTACATGGATTTTCAGAGGGCTTTTGACAAGGTACCACACAGGAGACTACTGGAAGGATTAAGAGATTAAGGGATATGGAATTAGGGGAAGGGCTACTAATTGGATTAAAATTGGATAGAAGATGTTGGGCAGTTTCTCAGAATGGTTAGACATTGGTAGTGGTGCCTCACAGAGTTCTATTCTCAGGACACTTCTGTTCACTGTGTACATTTCAAATTCACATGGAGGGTGTACTAAGCTTAAATAAAGGAGACTATGAAGGTATGAGGGCAGAGTTGGGTAAAGTGGACTGGGAAAATAGATTAAAGGGTAGAATGGTTGATGAACAATGGTGTACATTTAAGGAGATATTTCACAACTCTCAGGAAAAATATATTCCAGTGAGGAGGAAAGGGTGTAAGAGAAAAGATAGCCATCCATGGCTAACTAAAGAAATAAAGGACGGTATCCAATTAAAAACAAGGGCATACAAAGTGGCCAAAACTAGTGGGAGGACAGAAGACTGGGAAGCTTTTAAAAGTCAGCAAAGAACGACAAAAAAAATGATTAGGAAAGGGAAGATAGACTATGAAAGTAAACTAGTGCAAAATACAAAAACAGATAGCAAGAGTTTCTATAGGTATATAAAAGGGAAAAGTGTGGCTAACGTAAATGTTGGTCCCTTAGAGGACGAGACTGGGGAATTAGTAATGGGTAACTAATATATTCCAATGAAAAAGAAGGGCGACAAGAAAAGGGATAACCAGCCGTGGATAACCAAGGAAATAAAGCAAAGTATCAAATCAAAGACCAATGCGTATAAGGTGGCCAAGGTTAGTGGGAAACTAGAGGATTGGGAAAATTTTAAGCAACAGCAAAGAATGACTAAAAAAGCAATAAAGAAAGGGAAGATAGATTACTAAGGTAAACTTGCGCAAAACATAAAAAGAGATAGTAAAAGCTTTTACAGATATATAAAACAGAAAAGAGTGACTAAAGTAAATGTTGGTCCCTTAGAATATGAAAAGGGGGATTTAATAATGGGAAATGTGGAAATGGCTGAGACCTTAAACAATTATTTTGCTTCCGTCTTCACAGTGGAAGACACAAAAACCATGCCAAAATTTGCAGGCCACAGGAATGTGGGAAGGGAGGACCTTGAGACAATCACTATCACTAGGGGGGTAGTGCTGGACAGGCTAATGGGACTGAAGGTAGACAAGTCCCCTGGTCCTGATGAAATGCATCCCAGGGTATTAAAAGAGATGGCGGAAGTTATAGCAGATGCATTCGTTATAATCTACCAAAATTCTCTGGACTCTGGGGAGGTACCAGTGGATTGGAAAGCAGCTAATGTAACGCCTCTGTTTAAAAAAGGGGGCAGGCAAAAGGCAGGTAACTATAGGCCGGTTAGTTTAACATCTGTAGTGGGGAAAATGCTTGAAACTATCATTAAGGAAGAAATAGCGGAATATCTAGATAGGAATAGTGCAATCAAGCAGACGCAGCATGGATTCATGAAAGGGAAATCATGTTTAACTAATTTACTGGAATTCTTTGAGGATATAACGAGCATGGTGGATAGAGGTGTACCGATGGATGTGGTGTATTTAGATTTCCAAAAGGCATTCGATAAGGTGCCACACAAAAGGTTACTGCAGAAGATAAAGGTACGCGGAGTCAGAGGAAATGCATTAGCATGGATAGAGAATTGGCTGGTGAACAGAAAGCAGAGAGTCGGGATAAATGGATCCTTTTCCGGTTGGAAATCAGTAGTTAGTGCCACAGGGATCGGTACTGGGACCACAATGGTTTACAATATACATAGATGACCTAGAAGAGGGGACAGAGTGTAGTGCAACAAAATTTGCAGATGACACTAAGATTAGTGGGAAAGCGGGTTGTGTAGAGGACTCAGAGAGGCTGCAAGGAGATTTGGATAGGTTAAGCGAATGGGCTAAGGTTTGGCAGATGGAATACAATGTCGGAAAGTGTGAGGTCATCCACCTTGGGAAAAAAAACAGTAAAAGGGAATATTATTTGAATGGGGAGAAATTACAACATGCTGCAGTGCAGAGGGACCTGGGGGTCCTTGTGCATGAATCCTAAAAGGTTAGTTTGCAGGTGCAGCAGGTAATCAGGAAGGCGAATGGAATGTTGGCCTTCATTGCGAGAGAGATGGAGTACAAAAGCAGGGAGGTGTTGCTGCAACTGTATAAGGTATTGGTAAGGCCGCACCTGGAGTACTGCGTGCAGTTTTGGTCACCTTACTTAAGGAAGGATATACTAGCTTTGGAAGGGGTACAGAGACGATTCACTAGGCTGATTCCAGAAATGAGGGGGTTACCTTATGATGATAGATTGAGTAGACTGGGTCTTTACTCGTTGGAGTTCAGAAGGATGAGGGGTGATCTTATAGAAACATTTAAAATCATGAAAGGGATAGACAAGATAGAGGCAGAGAGGTTGTTTCCACTGGTAGGGGAGACTAGAACTAGGGGGCACAGCCTCAAAATATGGAGGAGCCAATTTAAAACCAAGTTGAGAAATAATTTCTTCTCCCAGTGGGTTGTGAATCTGTGGAATTTTCTGCCCAAGGAAGCAGTTGAGGCTAGCTCATTGAATGTTTTCAAGTCAAAGATAGATAGATTTTTAACCAATAAGGGAATTAAGGGTTATGGGGAGCGGGTGGGTAAGTGGAGCTGAGTCCACGACCAGATCAGCCATGATCTTATTGAATGACGGAGCAGGCTCGAGGGGCTAGATGGCCTACTCCTGTTCCTAATTTTTATGTTCTTATGAACATGGAGATGGCAGAAACTCTGAACAAATATTTTGTATCAGTATTTACAGTAGAGGACACTAACAATATTCCGACAGTGGATAGTCTAGAGGCTATGGGGGGGAGGAACTTAACACAATCACAATCACAAAGGAGGTGGTACTCAGTAAGATAATGGGACTAAAGGCAGATAAATCCCCTGGACCTGATGGCTTCCATCCTAGGGTCTTAAGAGAAGTAGCGGCAGGGATTGTGGATGCATTGGTTGTAATTTACCAAAATTCCCTGGATTCTGGGGTGGTCTCAGCAGATTGGAAAACTGCAAATGTAACGCCCCTATTTAAAAAAGGAGGCAGACAAAAAACAGGAAACTAGCCTAACATCTGTGGTTGGGAAAATGTTGGAGTCCATTATTAAAGAAGCAGTAGCACGACATTTGGAAAAGCAAAATTCGGTCAGGCAGAGTCAGCATGGATTTATGAAGGGGAAGTCATGTTTGACAAATTTGCTGGAGCTCTTTGAGGATGTAACGAACAGGGTAGATAAAGGGGAACCAGTGGATGTGGTGTATTTGGATTTCCAGAAACCATTCGACAAGGTGCCACATAAAAGCTTACTGCACAAGATAAAAGTTCACGGGGTTGGAGGTAATATATTAGCATGGATAGACGATTGGTTAACTAACAGAGAACAGAGAGTAGGATAAATGGTTCATTCTCTGGTTGGCAACCAGTAACTAGTGGGGTGCCACAGGGATCAGTGCTGGGACCCCAACTATTTACAATCTATATTAACGACTTAGAAGAAGGGACTGAGTGTAAAGTAGCCAAGTTTGCTGATGATACAAAGATGGGAGGAAAAATAATGTGTGAGGAGGACACAAAAAATCTGCAAAAAGACATAGATAGGCTAAGTGAGTGGGCAAAAATTTGGTAGATGGAATATAATGTTGGAAGATGTGAGGTCATGCACTTTGACAGAAAAAAAAATCAAAGAGCAAGTTATTATTTAAATGGAGAAAGATTGCAAAGTACCGCAGTACAGCGGGACCTGGGGGTACTTGTGCATGAAACACAAAAGGTTAGTATGCAGGTACAGCAAGTGATCAGGAAGGCCAATGGTATCTTGGCCTTTATTGCAAAGGGGATGGAGTATAAAAGCAGAGAAGTCTTACTACAGCTATATAAGGTATTGGTGAGGCCACACCTGGAATACTGCGTGCTGTTTTGGTTTCCATATTTACAAAGGATATACTTGCTTTGGAGGCAGTTCAGTGAAGGTTCACAAGGTAGATTCCAGAGATGACTTATGAGGAAAGGTTGAGTAGGTTGGGCCTCAACTCATTGGAATTCAGAAGAATGAGAGGTGATCTTATCGAACCGTATAAGATTATGAGGGGGCTTGACAGGGTGGATGCAGAGAGGATGTTTCCACTGATGGGGGAGACTCAAACTAGAGGGCATGATCTTAGAAAAGGGGCCGCCCATTTAAAACAGAGATGAGGAGAAATTTCTTCTCAGAGGGTTGTGAATCTGTGGAATTCGCTGCCTCAGAGAGCTGTGGAAACTGGGACTTTGAATAAATTTAAGACAGAAATAGATGGTTTCTTAATCGATAAGGGGATAAGGGGTTATGGGGAGCGGGCGGGGAAGTGGAGCTGAGTCCCTGATCAGATCAGCCATGATCTTATTGAATGGTGGAGCAGGCTCGAGGGGCCATATGGCTTACTCCTGTTCCTAATTCTTATGTTCTTATGATGTGGAACTAGGGATAGATGGATTGTTGTTGAAATTTGGAAAATTGGTGACTTACCGCTGGAATGTTTCTGTTTCATTTGAATGTGTATTATTTCTTTCAATAATCGTATTCTATGCCATGCCAAGTGTTTTGTTTTGCCAACTTTCTTTAGAGTACTGATAGGACATTGGTGATATTTGCAATAATCAGTTCAGAAAATCAATTCTTTTTCACAAGACTAACAATAAAGAGCGTTCTCCACAGTATTTGGACAATGCACATTCGTTTCAACATTTTTTTTTTAGAATTTGTAAATGTATTCTTTTAAGACAGAAAAAGCTCTTGAATTGCTCATCATACGATGGAAAACTCATCCTCTGCACCTATGTTCAAAGAGCCAGTTCCAAAACTGTCATACACAATCTTAATGATAGATTTTTATATCCAAAAACCCACTTATTTTAATTTTATTTTATTTGTGACTTTTTCCATTTTCTACAATGTTTTGGAATACTTGTATGATGTCTCAATTGTGGGGTTCATCAGTTGTAGTTCTGCCAGCAATTTCAACTTGTTGTTCCTCCACAGATATTGACTGTACTCTGTGTGGGCCCAAGTTTCGGCCTGAGTTGCTCCTGTTTTTTTTGAGCAACTGGTTTCGAATGGAGTATCTTAGAAATTGCAATTTTCGGCATTTAGTTTGCTCCAGTTCTAGTCTGTTAGAATAGTTTCAGTTTGGAACAGAATTTTCTTTTCTAAAGGTGGCGTGTCCGGCTACTTACGCCCATTTTGAAAGTTTAGGCAGTGAAAACTTACTCCAAACTAACTTAGAATGGAGTAAGTGTAGATTTTTGTATGCTCAGAAAAACCTTGTCTACACTTTAGAAAATCAGGCGTAGGTTACAAATCAGGCGTAGGGAATGGGGGCGGGTGGGTTTAAAGGGAAGTTTACAAACATTAAACACTTCAGTTTTACAAATAAAGAGCCATCATCAATAATAAATGATAAATACATCAATAAATCAACCAATAAATCAATTAAAAAAATTAATAAAAAATTAAAAAAAATAAAAAATCAATAAATAAAAAAAATTCTACTCACCGATTGCAGCACCGGGAGCCCTCCAACAGTGTGCTGGGATGGGCCGTTCCCCCCAGTGTGGCTCTCTCTCTCACTCTGTCTGTCAGTGTCAGTGTGTTTCTGACAGCGAGGGGAGGGGGGAGGGGACAGAAGAGGGGAGGGGTGAGGAGAGGGAGGGATGGGAGAGGAGAGGAGAGGGAGGGAGGAGAGGGAGAGGGAGAGGGAGGGAGAGGGAGGGAAGGGAGAGGAGAGGGAGAGAGAGGAGAGGGAGGGGAGAGGAGAGGGAGGGAGGGAGAGGAGAGGGCGGGAGGGAGGAGGAGAGGGAGGGAGGAAGGGAGGGGGAGGGAGGGGGAGAGGTGGAGGGGGAGAGGGGAGGGAGGGACGGGATGGAGGGGAGAGGGGAGGGGGAGGAAGGGGGAGG